>NC_091125.1:57542924-57552924 GCF_040183065.1 Periplaneta americana | reverse complement strand
GCCGCGTCGCCGACAAAGTTCAGATCATGTAACTCAGCTGGGACCCGGTACACGCTGCTCTCCCACGGTGGAGATGATCTCTTTTCAGGGACAATGTGGTTTTGTGGGTGAAGGATGTTATTGAGAGTTTCGCTGATCTAACGAACACAATGATAAAAACCATGGAGTATAGTTCCAATAATCTGGTTTATTGTGATCACGTCCCTACGTGAGTATGAACGACGGAATACTAGCTGTTATCTTCTCCGTAATCTCGGCAACGTTTTTCTTTTATCGAACGCCTGTTTAAATCACCAATACTTTTTCCCGTGTAAGTCACAAACTCGAAAACAGATCATTCGGGGTCGCTACTTAACCACCACGATCGGCTCAATAGCCGGGAACTTTATGAGAGCGCGTCTTGGTTCGCCACACGTTTAAATATCTGCCGTGATGACGCGCTCTCATGACGCTAGCTTAAGACATCGCGCGCGTTCCTCGACAATGAAACCCACGCTTCTGGAACCTACGCTGCTCTAGAGTTCAGTAACCTTGCGCGCGTCTTCGGGTTGAGTGCCCACACACTTAGGCTTAAGGTAATTGTCGCCTGCAAGACTATGAAGACAAAAACACCTATTATACGCTTCGCCGCGCACAACCGCTTGGGTTAGAACACCTTAAGGAACTGGGAAATATCTGAGATGAAGCTATACTGTATTTGATATAAAAGAAATCTCTTCCTATTACTAGACCATCCGACTACCGCTTCAAATGCCTCTTTCTCAACAATGGAGATTCCCCTAAATAACTTTCATTTTTGGGAAATCTCGCTTTCGATTCATACCAGTCTACCGTTGTCCCTACCGCGATCAGCCAGGATAAACGCCATCTTACTCAACTATATAGGCTACAAATTCTAAAATAAACATGACATATATATTTTTAAACATTCTGTCTCTGCACACAGTCACTATTCAAACATACTCGTTAGTCCTCCCTCACACTATTTACAACATTCATAGGAATCTTATTAACAGTTTCACATATTTTAAAATCACACATCCGCCTTGCGTACGCTGTTACACTGCGCCGCACTGTACACTGGTATCCTGCCTTCACACAATAGAGTCTAGCTCACCATTCTAACTTAAGTATTTATATTTACATTGTCTTGCCTAAATGGACTTAGTAGCTCTTTATGGTATTTACCTAGAACATTGTTTTTGTCTAGGTCCTTCAATTCGTAGGTATGGTCTCCAAACTTCTTCGTTATAGAGAATGGTCCCTTATACAATAACTCCATCCTAGAGTACCGGCCTCTTAAAGCGGACGATAACTTTATGTCTCTTAACATTACTGGATCTCCGACTTTTGGTTCCCACCTGTGTCTACACCTCTTTACTTTTGTCATTCTCTTTTCTGCCTTTTTCTGTATCCTATCCAATGCTAATCTACACAATAGCTCCTCATCCAGCGAATCACCCTCCTGTATAGCCTCCGGGAGCTTTCCGATCATAGGATCCGTTTCTATCCCTAGCATTAGTTTTATGGGAGCGATCCCAGTAGTAGGATTCACTGAATGGTTCACCACTTTCTCGATTATATTACATTACTTAAACCAATCTTTATGATTCCTTTGACACAAGATTATAAAATACAATTAAATGTCCCTGAGGGCTCTCTCACATGGGTTTCCGCTTGGAAAATAAGCGGAGCAATTGTACATTTTAACGCCTGCGCCTCTCAGTCTGTCGGTAAATAACCTCGATTTATATACAGAAACGTTATTGCACTGCAATGCCTTCACTGGACCATACTTCGGTACGTAGTCGTTGAGTATCTTATCTGCACATATTTTTCTTGATAGTGACCGTACAGTATAGATTTTTACAAATTTCGTGAACACATCATAAGTTACAAAAATATATTTATGTCCAAATGCAGACATTGGCATAGGACCATGCTCGTCTACAGCTACAAGCTCGTTTTTGCTCCCCCTGACAATGACTTGTGGTACAGTGTCAAATTTTACATTCAGAGGTTTTGCCTTCTGACATATTACACAGCATGAGACAAATTTCCTAACTTTTCTTGCCAATTGTTTGATGTAAACTGATTCAGCCAGGGTTAGCGAAACTCTCTCACTCCCTGAATGACTCATTGATATGTGAAAATCACGAATCAGTTCTTCTTCCATGCTTGTAGGAATGTATACCTTCCATTTCTGGAAATCTCTACGGTGTAACTTGTACAATACACCAGAGCGCAGACCAATTGACTCACCTTGAGCATGTGAGATCTCTTTAGCCGTGTTCTTCATATCTCTTATCGCGGGGTCCGCATCTTGCAAATCTGCAATCCTACGAAATCTACCCGCGAGTGAGCTATTCCCGGTGGAATGAATCTTCATAACCGCGATCTCATATTTAGGGGCGGTAATAGTTTCCGGCAGCCCCGATTTCGAATTCAAACGGGACAGACAATCTCCGAAGATATTCTCTGATCCCGGAATATGCTTTATTGTTACGTCATATGCGAGAATTTCATGTACGTACCTACATATCCTAGAGTTGGTCAGTTTGCACCGCTTTAGGAATCCTAAACTCACGTGATCCGTATACACTACAATCTGACGATGGAAAATGTACTGCCGAAACTTCTGTAGCGCAAAGTACACTGCAGAAATTTCCAACTCCGTGATTGATGCATTACTTTCCGTAAGCGACAAACCCCTCGAAGCCGTGGCAATCACGTGTCGCTCGTTGTCTTCGCTAGTTTGACATAGTACTGCGCCAAAACCATACCAAGACGCATCAGTGTAGATCTGGTAAGGTAGGCTGTCGTTGGGCCTTTCCAACAGAATCGAGTCGGCGAACCACAGTTTCGTTCGATCGAAAGTTTCTTGTTCCGCCGCTCCCCATCTAAATGGTGTAACTTATCTTTCTTTAGGAGTTCCCTAAGTGGATGCACGTGTCGCGCGAAATTAACCAAGAACCTATTTTGGTATTGGAGGATACCTATATATCTCCGAACCTGCTTCCTGTTCTTAGGAGGTGGAATTTTTATAATGCTCTCCACTCTCTCTCGGTTCGGCCTAACTCCTTCCGTTGAAATCACATAACCCAGGAATTCGGTTTCAATTCTGAAGAACGCCGTCTTTCCTAATTTTACTGTCATGCTCGCTTCCCTGAGTTTACTTAAGACAAAATCAATATCTCGAATGTGTTTCTGTATATCGTTCCCATATATAAAAAAGTCGTCCACATACAGTGCTAAGAACTCTTTTGTGGAGTCCATGAAAATTCTATCGAGTGCTCTTAGTAACGCCAATCCTGAACTTGCAATACCAAAAGGGCATCTCGTGTACTGATATACACGTCCATTATGCAAAAACGCGGTATATTTCCTAGATTCCTCATCTAAAGGCATCTGCCAAAATGAACTCGTTAAATCTAAGCTTGTGAACACTGAACAATCGCTCATTCTACTTAAAAGCGTATCTATGGGTTCCGTGCGGAAGTTGTCTCGGACTGAAAAGGAATTAACATGTCGGGCATCTATCGTGATCCGTAAGCTACCGTTTTGCTTCCTTACACAACATAAGGCGTTTACATAAGGAGAATCTGAGACTTCAGTTATTCCGTCCCTTAACATGTTGTTAATGATCTCGTCTGCCTGCTCTCGTATCGAAAGAGGAATGGGCCTACACTTATGCCGAAATATCTCTAATCCCTCTGCATTAATTTTATGCGTATACACATTACACAACCCCGGCGTATCGGAAAATACATCTAAATTGTCTACTATAACATCCATTAATTGTTTTCCCCTTTTTCTCACTAATCCCGTATGCTTCGCTGACTTTCCTATTCACTGTCTCGAACGTACCCTCGTCAATTCTATTGTTCGCGGCGGCTACTTCTTTTACACAATATCGCGATCCTACCCCGTTATCAACGTCACTTTCGCACAAGTGACTATTACTTAATGGCTTCACCCGGGCTAATTCTACAATGCATAAATCACAATTCCCGCAGTCTACATTACATGTTCCCTTCTTACGGCCCTCGTTTTCCCATGGGTTAATCTCAATTACGGTATTCTTACAAATTCTAATATGCTCTACAAAGAATAATTCCTCCTGCAACTCTCTTTCCCCTTTCGATCCCTCATCTCCTTCGGTCAATACGCCTCCTCTGCTAAACGGTACGTGCCCCATGTTTCCCTCTTGATTGATCACGCCTAAATTGTTTCCTCCGGAATCTAATAATGCCTGCCATTCGTAAAAACTCTCTACACCAATTATAACGTCCATGGTTAATTTATGAACTAGGAAAATTGCCTGTAGTCTTAGATCACCACATTCGATCTCGAAAAGCACCTGGAATCTAACCTTCTCCCGCTTCTTCCCTAACGCGCCTGCGCAGTACAATGAGCAAATCGGAAGTACATGCAACTTTACTCCTGAATCTTTAATTTTCTGAAAAAATTCCATGCTGCACAAATTGTTGGTTGACCCGGAATCTAACAGTACACAACAATCAATACCAAAAATCTTTACCTCTATACAGGGTAATGTGTATATGCCCTTATTATCCGTTTCCCGGTATGTGATTTCATTCGTCCTTTTTATATTTATCGCGTTTGCGGACCCTTCAGACAGTGTTTTATGACACTAGGCTACAGAAATCTCCGAGTCCTCAAGACTTCTGTATTCTAGTTTTCCGAAGCGGACCCACTTCCACGCTCATCTCTCATTTCATTTCTCCTTACTGAGGGATCTCTACCCGGACTTGCCGGCCTGTCATACTCATTGCTACACGTGGCTGGCATTCTATTGTTTCCCTGTTGCGCCGCCACCATTAATGCATTTCTGCTGTCTCTTTCTTGTTCTTGCCTCCTCCAGTCTCTCCTATTATTCCAGCCGCCACCAAAATTAGGCTGCCAGAATCCTTGCCTGTATCTCCTATTTCTTTAACCAATGGGGTGGGTTGCTGCCCCTAGGATACCTATCTGCATCTCTATCCGTGTACCACCTTATATGATTAATTCTGCGGACTGGTCCACCCCCATTAGTCCTCATCCTGTTCATATTATTTCCGCTACCGCGGTCAAAACCAAGGTTACTGCGGTTGTATATATTCCTAACAGGTTGACTATCCCTCCTATTTCTGTTTGGGCTGACAATGCCACTTTGACCACGACTATTATTATTATTATTATGCCCATAGCCTTGTTGTCTCTCAACTACAGTGCATGAGGGTTAAGTTGGCGTGATTTCTACTGTCCTTGTCTGCGGTCCTTGTCTATCGACTGTCAACAGATGTAAGGGGGAAGAGGTTTTCTTTTGTAGAATTCTTGGAATTCCCTTCCCTCCTTCTCCCTTGGCCCTTCTAGAACACACTTTTGCAAACCCAATTAGTGGATCTCTCAGTGGCGTCTTGGCGTTGTTCGAGTTCATGTATTCAGTAGTATTTTTTGAATAGTGAATAGTGAAGTAAGTGTGTGTCCTGTTGTGTCAATTTAATATAATATACAGTAATTCACAATTTAAACAAAATGTTTTCGGAATTGCATGGTTTCCCTGTTATCTTAAACATTGTAATGTGTGTTGTGCTCTTGTTTTTATAATCATGGTAGGCAATATGGGAAAACGCGGGAAAGCCTTCAAGTCGGACAGTATGAACATGGTTATTAATGTACACAAATTCTTTACTGAAGAATATGAGGCACTGAAATGCGGAAAGCAAACAATATCTGTGTAGAGTGTTATCGAAAGAACCGCTGCAGCGACAGGTATATCGTCTCGTAGTGTTAGCAGGATTTAAAAAAAACAAAGGGAGGCACTAGAAAGTGGAAGTGTTCTGCAAACTCCAGGAAAGAAACGCCCAAACAGGACCCCTCAGAAAACTGCAATTGACTCATTTTCTGCCGCCGCTATAAGACGAGTAATTTATTCTTTGCATCGGACTGATTTTTTGCCTAGTTTGAAGGATATAAATGACGCATTAATTAAGGAAAGCATATTCACTGGAAGCATATGGAGTATGAGAGAAATTCTTAAAAAAATGAAATTTAGGTATGTTAAAAATACTCAAGGCAGAAAATTTTTAATGGAAAGGTCAGATGTTATTTTAAAGAGATTTATATTCTTAACAAAAATGAAAGAATTACGCGCCACGGGACGCGCCGTTATTTATCTAGACGAAACTTGGGTTAATGTGAACCATACGAAAAGCAAAGTTTGGAAAAGCGGTAATCACGAAATTGACTTCCCACTTCAAACCCCAATAGGAAAAGGTCAACGGTTTATTATTTTACACGCCGGATGTTCGACAGGTTTCATTCCAAACGCGCTTCTAACTTTCAAATCTAAGTCAACCAAGGACTACCACGAGGAGATGGACAGCACTGTATTTAAGAACTGGTTCATTAATCAATTATTACCAAACATTCCTCTCAATAGCATCATTGTAATGGACAATGCCCCCTATCATTCAACAGAACTCAATAAGGCACTAATTTCATCAACACCGAAATCTGAAATGCAGTCCTGGCTTCGTAACAATAACATTGAATTTGATTTACGATCCACGAAACCTGTATTATATGAACTTGTAAAAACTAAAAAAGATAATTTCAAAACATACGAAATCGACCAAATTGCGACAATGCAGTGAGACAGCCACCATACCATTGTGATTTAAACGCGATCGAATTAATATGGGGACAGGTTAAAAATGACGTTGAGAAGCGTAATATTTCGTTCAAAAGTAAAGATGTGAAATTGTTGTTTGAGAGCGCTCTTGCAAAAGTGACGGAAGATAATTGGAGAAAGGCCTGTGAACACGTGGAAAAAGTTGAACAATTTTATTGGGAGAAGGACGGACTATTAGACGAAATTAGCGATCGATTCGTAATAAATTTGGACGACACGGACACGGACGAGGAACTTTCTGGCGGAGAGGAGTCAGAATTTGAAGAGGAAGAGAGTGCCGCCGCTGCTAACTCCTGGTCGCTGGAAGGAGTGTCGACCATACCGCCGTCACCATAAATGAGGGTAGAGAGAGATGGTGAGTATTCTTTCTCTTTCTAAAAGGGACTAGACAAGTAAATCCTCATGGACTGTACTCAATTATTATATAGATTCATGTTCCCTCTAGGGGGCGAGAAGGCGCCATGTGCCCCTCTCTCCGCCTTCAAGTGGCTGGAATAAACCTGCGCTCTCCTTTCTACACTGTTTGTTGCGCCACAATTTTCGCCTCCGTTGTGTGTCATGTCTGAGCTATCTAGCGCGGTCAGGAGGTCAATTGTTTCCCCAAAGTCTCGGGGTCCCGCGATGATTAAATTATACCTGATATTTTCCGGGTAATGGGACATGATAGTTTCAATTAATTCGGAATCTGGTATTGGCGGATTTAGACTCTTTCCCTTTTCGACAAGCTTCATAAAGTAATCAATCATCGATATGCTTTTCTTAGCATCAAACCTGCTGTCATTGATTTCTTTCCTAATTTCCTGCTGTTGCCTCTGCCCCCAATACCGGTCAGAGAACTTTGTTTTGAATTCTTCATAGCTAACCTGTGCGTCTAACGCTACGAGAACCCAATTAGTGGCCGTCCTCTCAGACTTTTTCTCACGGCGGTCATTTTTAGTTCCCTGGTGCCCCTTTCACGTGAAAATACGTTTCCAATTGGCGGATACAACAGTGAGGGTTTGAGAACTCCACCTCATCAAATACGGGATAACCAATTTCATTAATAATATGCGTGGGGTACTGTGGACGACCTAAAGATGACCTGTCGTTTATAATACTTACATTACATGGTTCATGATTTCTGGGGTCTTGGTTCTCCCCGACCACAGGACTACTTATGCTACCACCTCCTATTATATTTCCTAACTCCATATTACCGCTTCCACTAGGCGTTCCGCTCATGCTCAGTCTAGTTGAATTATCGACTGTGACTCCATGGATCCTATCTTGTATCGAATTCCATCTTGATTCTAAACTCTCAAGGAGTTCCCTCTCTTCCTTTCCCTGGTCTCTCACCGCTCGCCTAATTGCCTCTATCTCGCGGTCCATCCCTTGTAATTTCTCATCTACCGTTCCCTCTATAGCCGACCTCAGCTTGCCATTCTCTGCGATTGTGCTGTTTCTCACCTTTTCCTCTAGTTCCTTCATATTCTCCGCCATCTTGTCTACTATGATCCCTAGCTGGTCCTCCATCTCCGCACTATTTTTAATCATCTTCCCCTCCAAGTTTTCTATCTGACTCTTTATTAGCTGGTTCACCTGTTCCCTAATCTCTCTGGAATTTTCTCCTATCCTGCTCTCCATTTCTGATAGTTTGCTATCCATTTGCCTTATGAGTTGTTCAGTCTTTTGGCCTAGCCTCTCATCTATTTGCTTTATTTGTTCTGAAATTTGCTTTGCTTGCTCTGTATTCTGACCTAATCTTTTATCCATTCTTTTTCATTTGTTCTGAGTTATCCTGTTTCATTTGTTCAAAGTTTTGCTTCAATTGTTCTGAAATTTGCTTCGCTTGCTCTGTACTCTGACCTAATCTTTCATCCACTTGTTTCAAACTCTGTTTCAATTGTTCTGAATTACCCTGTTTCATTTGTTCGAAATTCTGCTTCATTTGTTCTGAAATATGTTTCATTAAAATTCCTAGCTGTCCTAGTATCATCCCCTCTTCTCCCTTTTCCTTCTCGCTGCCCTCCTGGGTTTCTTCGATATTTCTTATTATATCTCAAATTCTAATCTTCCCTCCATTTCGCTGTCTCCTACGTTATCCGTCCCTCTATTCTCTCTGCTTATTATACTCCTCTCACTCTCCGTTCCTTCGGCCTCAATTCTCCTATTCCGTGCCATAACCTATATCCAGATTATACGACAACAATCCCCTCCAAAATATTATACACACACACACACACACACACACACACACATATATATATATATATATATATATATATATACATACAACCCTACACAGAATTAGGCGTAAATAAAATTATTCTCTCTACACAAAAAAGAAAATCCATATATGTATAACCCTCCAAGATATTACCATCTACGTTCTCTTCTTACTCGATGTGGGGTCGACTCTGCTCGTCCCGCGTGGCCGTGATGATTCTGTCACTCCCCTGCTGCCACTCTCGTCCCGCTGCCGTCTCGTACCCGCGCTGTCCGCCCCCACAGTCGCTGGTTCTGATGTTAATCTCGTCACCATGTTGCCGTCTTTTATTCTCGTAGCCCCCCGTTGGGCGCCATTTGCGACTGCCATTGCGTGATGTGTTGGTCTACGTGGGCGCCAATCACGATGGTTGCTCTCTCCTTCCTCTGCCGCGTCGCCGACAAAGTCCAGATCGGGTAATTCAGCTGGGACGCCGATACACGCCGCTGTCCCACGTTGGAGATGAACTCTTTTCAGGGACAATGTGGTTTTGTGGGTGAAGGATTTTATTGTGATTTTTGCCGGTCACACGAACTCAATCAAAAAAACCATGGAGTAAAGTTCCACTAATCTGGTTTATTATGATCACGTCCCTACGTGAGTTTGAACGACGGAATACTGGCTGTTATCTTCTCCGTAATTTCGGCAACGTTTTCCTTTTATCGAACGCCTTATTAAATCACCAATACTTTTTCCCGAGTAAGTCACAAACTCGAAAACAGACCATTCGGGGTCGCTACTTAACCACCACGATCGGCTCAATGGCCGGGAATTGTATGAGGGCGCGTCTTGGTTCGCCACACGTTTAAATTCCTGCCGTGATGACACGCTCTCATGACGCTACTTTTGTGTTGGCTAGCTTAAGACATCGCGCGCGTTCCTCGACAATGAAAACCCACGCTTCTAGAACCCACGCTGCGCTAGAGTTCAGTAAACTTGCGCGCGTCTTCGGGTCGAGTGCCCACACATTTAGGCTTAAGGTAATTCCCGCCTGCAAGACTATAAGGACAAAAGCACCTATTATACGCTTCGCCGCCCACAACCGCTTGCGTTAAAAC
>NC_091125.1:57517924-57535424 GCF_040183065.1 Periplaneta americana | reverse complement strand
ACATTTTTAATTGAAGCGTTTGTAATTTTGTTAACTATTAGCTGGTAGGGTTACATAGTATTGATATCCTGTCTTACCTATCTTTTAGCAGTTGCCACTCTTGTTTTTTTCCTTAAAAGTCAAACTCTTTTTTTTTTTTTTTGTAGTAGCCCCTCAAAAGCACATGTTCAAGTCATTGAATTTTTTTATATCAAGTGTTTTTCAACCGACTTAATTATCAGCTCGTACATAGTATTGATATGCGGTCTTACCTACCCCTGAGCACATGTTGTTACTAAAGGGTAAATCCCTTTTAAGTAGGGGCCCTCAAAATTACATGTTCGTTACGTTTATATATTTATATGAAGCCATTGAAATTTTGTTAACAATCAGCTAGTACATATTACATTTATGCTATCTTACATACAACACAGAACAAGTTGCTACTTAAGAGTCAATCCCTTCTCCGTAGTGGCCTGCATAATTATATGTTCTTCACCTTGACGTTTTTATATGAAGCGTTTGCAATTTTGTTAACAATTGGCTGGTACATAATATTGATATGCTGTCTTACTTGCCATCGAGCACATGAAACTCTAGTTGTTACTTATGAGTTAACCCCACTTTTATTAGTGGCCCTCAAGTTTACAGATGCATGACCTTGACATTTGTGTATCAAGCGTTTGCAAATGTGTTAACATTCAGCTGTTAGGCCTACATAGTAGTCATATGCAGACTTGACTGCCATTGATTAGATGGGTCTATTTTTGTCCCATAAAATTAGTAGTAGCACTCAAAAGTACACATCCATGTCATTGACATTTATACCAATCGTTTGGAGCTGAGTTAACAGTCAGCTAGTGCATAGTAATGAAATGCGTTCTTACCCACCACAGAGCACATGTCATTACTTAACCGTCAATTCCTTTTAAGTAGCAGTCCTCAATATGCATGTCCATGCCCTTGATTTTTTTATATCATGCATTTGTAACTGATTTAACAATCAGCTGGTACATTTTACTGAGATGCAGGTCTCGCCTATCACAGGGAACATGTTGTTTCTTAAGAGTCAATCCCTTTCTAGTAATGGCCCTCATAATTGCATGTACATGACCTTGATTTTATATATGAAGATTTTGCAGCTGTGTTAACAATCAGCTGGTGGATAGTTGTGAATGCAGATTACCTACTGTAGAACACATGTTGTAACTTAAAAGTTAATAACTTTCTAGTAGTGGCCCTCAAAATTACATGTCCATGACTCTAACATTTCAAAATGAAGCGTTGCACTCGTGTGGTAATTAGCTGGTACATAGTACTGATATGTGGTTCTTCCCTGCAATAGAGCACAAGCATGTCTTATTGTTCCTTAAGAGCCAACTCGTTTTAATTGTGACTCACATAATTACATGTCCATGTTTTTTTTTTAATAATTTATATTAAGCGAATGCTATTGTGTTATCAATCAGCTGGTACATAGTATGGACAGGCGGCCTTACCTGATATAGATAAAAAACATCTCTGGCTGTTACTTGAGTGTGAACCGCTCTTTTAGTAGTGGCTTCCATGTTTACATATCAATGACACTGGTATTTTGATATGAAGCGTTTGCAATTGTGTTACCAATCAGCCGTTAGGCCTACATTGTACTCTTCTGCGGTTTATCTGCCATAGAGCAGTGCATATCTTGGTGTTAATTATAAGTCAACCACTATTTTTTTTCTAGTAGCGCTGAAATGTACGTGTCCAAGTACCTGAATTTTTAATTATGAGTTTGGAACTGATCTAACAGCCAGATGCTAGTTCTTACTTTCCACAAAGCACATGTTGTTACTTAGGGATCAATATTTTTTAGTAGTGGCGCTCAAAATTTCATATCCATGACCTTAATATGTTTAATGATGCGATTGCTATTGTGTTAACAATCAGCTGTTACATTATAAACTGTAACATTATACTATCATGCTGACTTACCTGCCATAGAGCACATGCATCTATTGTTGCTATTTAAGAGTAAACTCTTTTTTAGCAGTGGCCCTCAACATTGCAACCATAAACTTGAATTTTTAATGAAACTTTTGCAAATGTGTACATAATATTAAAATGCGCTCTTACTTACCAGAGAACACATGCACATCTTGTTGTTACATAAGTGTCAACCACTTGTTATTAGTGGCCTTGATATGTACATGTCCATGATCTTGGCATTTTAATGTGAAGTGTTTCCAGTTGCTTTAATAATCGGCTGGTAGACCTACATAGTACTGATATTCGTCCTTAACTGACATTGAGCACATATATCTATTTTTGTTACTTACAAGTCAACCACCATTTCAGTAATAGCCCTCAAAATACGTTTCCGTGCAATTGAATTTCTTATATTAAGCGTTTGGAATTGAGTTAACAGTGTGCTGTACACAGTATTGATATGCGGTCTTACCTACCATATAGCACAATGTTATTGCTTAATGGTCAATTAGTTTTTAGCAATGGTCTTCAAAATTAGATATCCATGACGTTAACATTTTTATATGAACCGATTGCAATTGTGTCAATACTAAGCTGGTAGGACTACACAGAACTGGTATGCGGTATTATCTGTCATAGAACACATGCATCTCTTCTTGCTACTTAAATGTCAACTCTTTTTTCAGTAGTAGCCTTCCAAATAAATTTCCTTTCCTTGAAAATTTTATATCAAAAGTTTCTAACTGAGTTAACATTCAGCTGACACATTGTAACTACATTCGGTCTTACCTACCACAAACCACACATTAATACTTAATAGTCACTATTTTTCTAATTAAAGGCCCTCAGATTTACTTGTCTATAACTTTGACAATTTAAAATGAACCGTTTCCAATTGTAGTAACACTCAAACGGTACGTACTGCCGATTTGCTGTCTTACCTACTATACAAAACATGCATTTCTAATTAATACCTGAGATTGCACCCCTATTCTAGAATTGGTTCTGAAGATTACTTACACATGAACTTGATATTTTTAATTGAAGCGTTTGCAATTTTGTTAACAATTAGCTGGTAGTTCTACATAGCATTGATATGCGGTCTTACATGCCATGTAGCATAAGCAACTCTTGTTTTTTTTTTCCTTAAATATCAACAATTTTTTTTTGTACTAGCCCCTCAAAAGCACAAGTTCATGTCTTTGAATTTGTTTATATGAAGTGTTTGTAACAGAGTTAAGTATCATCTCTTACATAGTATTGATATGCGGTCTTACCTATCACTGAGCATATGTTGTTACCGGTACTTAAGATTAAATCCCTTTTAAGTAGTGGGCCTAAAAATTACATGTTCCTGACGTTGATATATTTATATGAAGCTTTTGCAACTGTTTTAACAATCAGCTGGTACATAGTACTGATATGCGATCTTACCTACAACAGAGAACAATTTGTTACTTAAGAGTCAATCCCTCCTCAATAGTGGCCTTCAAAATTACATGTTCTTCACCATGAAGTTTTTATATGAAGCGTTTGCAATTTTGTTAACAATCGGCAGGTACATAATATAGATACGCGGTCTGATTTCCCATTGAGCACATGCAGGTCTAGTTGTTACTTATGAGTTAATCCCACTTTTACTAGTGGCCCTCAAGTTTACAGATCCATGACCTCGACATTTGTGTATCAAGCGTTTGCTATTTTGTTAACAATCAGCTGGTAGGCCTACATAGTAGGCAATTGCGGACTTTACTGCCATTGAGCAGATGGGCCACTTGTTGTCACATAAATGTCAACCCCCCTTTATTAGTAGCACTCAAAATTACGCATCCATGTCATTGACTTTTATATCAAGCGTTTGGGGCTGAGTTAACAGTCGGCTCGTACAAAGTAATGAACTGCGGCCTTACCTACCACAGAGCACATGTTGTTACTTAAGAGTCAATTCCTGTTCATTAGTAGTCCTCAATATACCTATCCATGCCCTTTAATTTTTTTTATATCATGCGTTTGTAACTGATTTAACAATCAGCTGGTACATTGAACTGAGATGCATGTCTTGTCTATGACAGGGAATATGTTGTTACTTAAGAGTCAATCACTTTTTAGTAATGACCTTCAATGTTGCATGTACATGACCTTGATTCTATATATGAAGCTTTTGCAGCTGTGTTAACAATCAGGTGGTGGATAGTCGTGAATGCAGATTACCTACTGTAGAGCACATGTTGTAACTTAAAAGTTAATCACTTTCTAGACATTTCTAAATGAAGCGTTGGACACGTGTAGTAATTAGCTTTACTCATATGCGGTTCTTCCCTGCGATAGAGCACAAGCATCTCTTCTTGCTATTTAAGTGTCAACCAGTTTTAGTAGTGGCATACAAAATTACATATGCATGTTTTTTTTTTTATAATTTATATAAAGCATTAGCTATTCTGTTATCAATCAGCCGGTACATAACACGGATAAGCTGTCATTCTTGACATAGAGCACAAACATCTATATTTGCTACTTGAGTGTGAACCGCTCTTTTGTAGTGGCCCCATGTTTACATATCCATGACCTTGGCATTTTTATACGAAGCGTTTCCAATTGTGTTAACAATTAGCTGGTAGACATAATTGTACCCTTCTGCGGTGTTATCTGCCATAGAGCGCATGCAATACCTAGGCGTTACTTAAAAGTCAACTCCCCCCCTTTTTTTTTTTTTTACTAATAGCGCCGAAATGTACATGTCCAAGTCCCTGAATTTTTAAATAAGCGTTTGGAACTAATTTAACAGTCAGCAGCCACTTATTACTGATATGCGTTCTTACTTCCCACAAAGCACATGTTGTTACTTAGGGATCAATTCCTTTTTAGTAGGGGCGCTGAAAATGTCACATCCATGAGCTTTACATTTTTAACCCCTTTGATCCCAAAACACTTTCAATGATTGGAATATAAATGTTTCAAAATTGATATTAACCCCTTTATGCACAAATTATTTTTCATTAAAAATGGTGTTTCTTATATATCCCTACTTATTCACACATAAGACACAAAATAGTATGATTATTGGTTCTCTCAAATCATTTACGCCGTAAATAATGCATGTTCCATTTTGGGAACAGTGGGAGTAAATGGGTTAATGAAGCGATTGCTATTGTGTTAACAATCAACTGTTATACTTTTATGCGGTCTTACCTGCCATAGAGCACACGTATCTACTGCCTTGACTTTTTGTATGAAGTCTTCGCAATTGTGTACATAGTAATAATTTGCGCTCCTACCTTCACATGCACCTCTTGTGGTTACATATGAATCAACGCGCTTTCAGCAGTTCATTCAAATATACAAGATCATTGGTGTGACATATTTATGTAAAGCGCTTACAGTTGTGTTTATAATCAGTTAATAGCCCTGTATAGTACAGATGTGCGGTCTTACCTGCCATAGAGCATTATGTATCTATTGTTGTTATTTAAAATCTACCCCTATTGGAATATTACCCCCTCTATAAACATGCCCATCTCGAATTTTTTTAATATAAAGGATTTGGTTACTGAGTTAACAATCTACCGTTACATAGTGTTGATATGCGGTGTTACCTATCACATAGCACATAGCGCATACGATTTTTTTAAATATTTATTGAATAATTTCCCTGAGGGCTACATTCACATTCACATGTACTGTATTTTACATTCACAAATTTGAAAATAATCATTGTACTGGATGAAATAAATAATTTGAAACAGACAATAAATTATGGTACTTTACATAAGGTCAACACCTGTGGAGTAGCGGTTAGCGCCTGTGGCCACGAAACCAGGTTGCCTGCGTTCGAATCCCGGTCGGGGAAAGTGAACTGGTTGAGGTTTTTTTTCCGGGTTTTACCCTCAACCCAATAGGAGCAAATGCTGTGTAACCGGACACTTTTCACCTGCATTATCACCTTCATCTCATTCAGACATTAAGAAACCTGAGATGTTGATAACCTACTAAAAATATATGACATAAGTCCGTAGTTCTACTCATGATAGTGCATCTATGACATGCTTTTACATTGCCACAAATCTTGTATCGCCGTCTTTGTTGTTGAGCTTTGGTGCCCACAGTGATCCTTCCTCCGGTGTTCCTTGATGGTATCGAAGGAACGAACTCGTCTTCCACTCTTTGCAGAAGTGTCAAATTTTAGGCTTACGTTATTTCGTGGCCGAAGGCGAGTGCATCCAAAGACTTTCCATATGATCGACTGACTGAGAAGCCAAGCATTGTTCATGCACACGTCTAATAACCACGAAAGTAATGGTATGTCCCATTTATTCCACGTAGATCAGAAGTGTGTCCTCTCATATTACAATTATATTTACGGAAAATATGAGGCTTACGAACTTTGATTTCCTCTTCTTGTAAAGGGGCTACTTCATGTTCGTTAGATGTGATGCTCACCTTGATTTCTTTCTCGCTTTATTCTAAGTGTCGGTGGTGGTGAATTCTCAATTTCATTGCTGATAAGATCTGAATCTTTTCTAATATCGGTGCCCACTTCCTCATTATAAGGCTGAACAATGTCTGGTATACTTCGCACGAAAACATGACGACCTTCCCTCATCCCCTTCACCAGTTAACTGCAGGCACGCGCAAGGGATAAACCCTTAGCCGGGTTGCCAATTCTTGAAGTCATTGTGATTTGCGAACGTTTTTCAAACTGTGTTCCGTGAAACCGCGATTTTCAGAAAGACTATATTATCTTTGTAAACATATCTTAATTTTTAATTACTAAAACAAAATTGGTATAAAAATGAACAAACTTATTTTAAAAACACTTTATATTTATATTTTCACTAACATATTTTGTCTAAATAAACAAAAAAAAATGCAGACTTCTATAATAAGTGTTAAATTGTCATGTTATTGAAGTTCCAGAATTTTATACTTAATTAAGAATGTTGCGCTGGTAAAATTTTCTGAAACTGTGATCATTGAATAGTTATAGAATTTATAGTACAAAAGAGTAAAGTTAGATTTTATCAGCTTCGCCTTGGGTGATAATTTCCACGAACGCATAAAATCTGTTTACTCTAGTATGCTATACAATATTTTATTCATTACTGGTATGTAAATTTAATTTTAAATTGCAGGGCTTTTCTTTGTACTGTGTCGTTGGCGAAGAAGTTCATATATATTCATTTTACTATTGCTAATATGTTGGTTGTCAAGTAGAGTGATTTAAAAACATTTAATTCACTGCTGTAAGTTAGAAAACTTTTAAGCACTACTGTGAATAATGTCATTATTTAGGTTGCTAAGGACGGTGTTGCTGTTGGCGATATCTCTTTCGCGTACTGTTCACATACTGTTCGGCGAAGTAAATCACGTATAAAATCGTCTATCTTACCGAATTCTGTTTTAATTTGTTTATTTTCTCTTTAGTTGGTGAACCGTAATTCTTAATTTCTATGCCCATATATCCAACTCCGCCGGTTGCGTCCGATGTTAAGTGATTAAGATTTATACTTATTAAACTGCCTGAACTTTCGATTACTTTATGGATAGAATTTCTAACGTCAGGCACAATTTTAACACTTTGTTTTCTTAGCTACGCTCCTCTGCAAATAAGATATTCTGTTCTTCGACGGTGTTATTTGTTCTTGTCGTGATGGTCCTGGATCTTCAGGTGTATCAGGAGGCCTGGCTGCGGATCATCGGCTCCAACACTCATTAATCATGGCCGGAATAAATTAGACATATTGAAGCGCATAAAGGTATAAAACAACACGTCGACAAAGACACTGAGAATGGGTGAAACCCAACAGGTAGAGGCAATGACTACTAGATTCGGCAATGCTGGGCTCTATTTTATTTCTGCCACGCGGCTAGGGTTTGAGTAGAGGATGGGGGTTTATGAGGGATTACCAATTCCAAGAAGAGAGGCCGTCATGTTTCCGAGCCAAGTATAGCTCTGTCAGTTACTTTGCTGCGGCTTGTAGTTTCGCTCGGTCGGAGTCCTTGCTATCTTCATCTTCAGAATCTGCATCCGCTATCCTCAGGCAGAACAATGAATATATCTGCCCCGTATTTTGGGGTTTCGGAAGAATCAGATCTCTCCAACTATTCTAAAATTTATATTACTGTCAGAGCAGTGAGTCTGAAAAGAGGGAATACTTATGATTATGGAAACTATTATGGAGGACCTCAGTTTTCAGGTGGGGCCAATAGAGAACTCTCATGAAGATAATAAAAAGACAAAACGGGGTCTTTCTGATTGTTATTCACACCCGGCTCTCATATGTGCCGCTAGTGCCGAAAATTATGAACAACTTAGTTCGTCAAAGACTATCCAGAGTGCATCCAAAGCGGTGAGAAATAACATTACACAAATAGAACAATGTTGTAAACGAAAGCGGTAATAAGCCTAAGATATTCTGAGAAATGTTATCAGATTTATCATTCCCAAAAGCACTCGTAATTATTACACAAACATCTATTGAGGTAGTTGTTCGTGAAAACATCACTCAGAGAAAAATAATAACAAAAAACAAAATGATTTCATAATGAAAAGCAATGTGAAAGGTAATCCTCGAATAAGTGCTTAGTGGGTAGTTATCGACTCACACTAAATTCTAAGCCCTACTATACAGCAAATAGCGTAAATATTGAAAAACACATACAAGATACATATTCTCCTGAATCTTCTCGGTAGGTATCACTGATTGTGAATAAAATTCAGAGACTGAACAGACATTTTACTCCCTTTTTATTCTCCGAGGCAGTCGGTAGTTGCGTCGTATTTATTCGGCAAGTTCCCGCTCAATAATGACGTGGTCTGTTGGATTCCCGCGTGTTCCACAAGTGCATTGTACCTTTGTGCATCTAAGAAAAGTAAACACGTAGTGTTGCCTAGAATAATTCGCGTGCAAAATAATTTTAATCAATGGGTCGAAAACGACCCACCTGGGCTTAAATGGGTTAATGAACTATCGAACCGAACATGCCTTACTCAAGGAATACCAATCCGGGTTCAGAAATAACATAGTACCACTACAGCACTACTGAATGTGAATGAGAATGTACGTGAAGCCACGGAAGAACGTAAATTAATATTACTGACTTTACTTGACATCAGTAAGGCATTTGATACAGTTGACACAGACCTTCTACTATGTAAATTAAGACTTCTGAATCTTTCTGAAAATTCTGTTACTTGGTTGGAATCCTACCTTCGCGAGCGTCAACAATATGTCATTGCATGCGATTATTCTTCAAAATGGTATGTCCTAAAGTCTGGAATTCAACAAGTATCAGATCTCGGACCTTTAATCTTCATGATCTATATAAATGTCGTGACTAATATGATAAAACACAGCAGATACCATATGTATGCTGACGATTTGCAAATTTATTTGCATTTCCACCCTGACGAGAACAGTGGCGGTGCAAACAAATAAAGCGAAGTCTTGAGTTCGATTTCACCGTGGGCACAGAAATTTGAATTAAGATTAAATCCAGAGAAATCGCAAGCAATCGTAATGGGACATAATCGTCTACGAAGCACTCTTGATAGCAGTACTATACCACATATAATATTGAATGGAATTATTATTGTTAAATACTGTGAAACGATTAAAACTCTTGGTATTTTTATGGATAGCGATCTATTTAGAACACTCAAGTAACACATATTAGCAAGAAAATATTTTCTCATCTTCCACTCCTTGTTACGTATGAAAGAATTTCTGCCACTTCGTCTAAGAAAGAATCTTATTCAGCGGCCTGTAATGCCCCATTTTGATTATTGCGTTTCCTTGTTAACCAATGTAAGTTCACTCTTAGCTGAGAGACTACAACGTGTTCATAATGGGTGCATACGATTCATCTGCAATACTCGTAAATTTGACCATATAACACCTTCCCTCGAGTGACTTTCGTGGGTGCGTCTGAACAATACATTCACTGTCTCTTCTGTTTAGACTCATGCATTATTCTACACCGAATTATCTGTTATCACGCTTTCAATTTCTTACAACACTTCGAAACCGACATCAAGCACTTCTTTCTATCCCTCTTCATAGAACGTCTTTATACTCATCATCCTATACTTTAGAAATATCTCGCCTCTGGTATTCATTACCTAATGACATCAGGGACTGCCGGAATTTATTACAATTCAAAATTAAATTGGAACATTTTGTCTTAGTTAATGTTTTAAGTTATTTCTAGAAGTATTGATTTGTTCTCTTTTTTTTTTTTCTTTTTTTTTAAATCAAGATTAAAATTGGAAGTTTCTTATTTAGGTTAGTTAATTAGTTATTATGCAATTAATTATTCCTTTAAAGTTTATGTGACTGCAAACTGTGTAAATATTTGTGCGACTTTACTTTGTTTATAGTATTTCCATTCTTTCTGCTTATTTCTTGTGTAGCATCACTTTCTATATGGTGTATTTTTTTTTCTGTTTATTCCTATTATTATTTTTGTATTCCTGGTGTTGTGGAAGAGAAGGCGTGATGGAAATAAATAAGAATTAACCAGTTTTCAGAAGGGGCCCTCAATGTTACATGTCCAAGACCTTGTTTTCCTTATTTGAAGCGTATTCAATTGTGTTAATTATCTGCTCGTACATAGTTCAGATATACGGTCTCACCTACCATAGAGCACATGCATCTCTTGTTACGTAAGAGTGAACCCCTCTTTTAGTAGTGACCCTCAAGATTACATTACCATGACCTTGACATTTATATATGATGCGTTTGCATTTTGTTTTAACAATCAACTGGTAGACCTACATAGTATTGATATGCGGTATTACCTCCCATAGAGCACATGCATTTCTTGTTGTAACTTAAAATCCATTTCTTTTTAGCAGTAGCCCTCAAATGTGCATGCCCACGTCCTTGACGTTTTTATATCAAACGTCAGGAACTGAGTTAAGTCAAGTAGTACATAGCTCTGATATGCGGTCTTACTTATGACAGAGCACATAAGTTATTGTTACTTATGATTCACTCCCTTGTTAGAAGTGACCCTCTTAATTACATGTCCATGACATTGACATATTATAAGCATGTCTTGTTGTTACATAATTTCAACCCATTTTTAGTAGTTGCATTCGAATGTACACAAATTTGTCCTTGACGCTTTTGTATCAAGCGTTTGAAACCGAGTTAATAGTCAGATGGTATATAGTACTGATTAGCTATCTTACTCATCACAGAGCACATGCTGTTACTGATGAGTCCATTCCTTTCCAGTGGTGGCCCTCAAGATTAAATATCCAAGACAATAAGTGGCGGCTCGTGACGTAAAGAATGCGTGAAGCATTGTTAGATCGACTTCTAATTTCACAACAAAAATCATGTATAGGCCAATGTATATTAAATACTGGTATATTTTTAAAGTACGTGACTTTGATGATGATGATGATGATGATGAAAAAAAATAATTATTATAATTATAATTATAATTATAATTTAATCATAAATTAACGTTAATAAATAATTAATCATACCAATATTTTGAAGACAAGTTCAATGCTTAAGTTAATGGCAGCGATTTTATCAGTAATAACGTCGTGAAAGACAGATTTTTTATAATTTCGTGCACAATTTTCTTCTGCATGGAAATATATTTGACTGACGAGAACCTTTGTTCTGGCATGGAACTAAGCAAGTACAGTAGTTTTTAATGCGATTCATGGAAGAAAATCTTCTTTCCGCTGATAAACTTGTTAATAAACAGCTCTAATTTTTTAAAGCACAATGATTGTATGATCAAATGTTATTCTTAATTTAAATTAAGCATAATAACTAATGTAATAACAACAGTGGAGAAAATAATTATAATGCACACACGGGGATCTTTATGTACACTAGCTCACAAAATCGCGGCAAATTTAATTTTGTGTACACACCATAACCAAGTTTTCCAATTCCTCTTACATTATATATTCACATTTCTCAAGACTCGTGCTTGCTTCTTTAGCTAAACAGTTAACAAATTACAAACATATTCATTTAGTATATCTTTTCTACTGGCGAAATTAATTTTACACATTTAAATCTTTTCGGACTTTGATATTATTCTAATTGTAATTGTAAATTTAATATTAATTGTAATGTAATTTGTAATTGTAATTATAAATTTAATACTAATTGTAATTTTATTGTTCATATTATAGTTGCAATATCCTGGTAGAGGGGCAAAGAAGACTTGACGGCCTTATCTCTACCAGGTTAAATGAACAAATACTAAATACTACTAATACTAAATGTCTGTAATTTTCATTGTTAGAGTTGGCTACCCTGTTTAGTCTCTTTTTCGTTGATTGGCGGAACGCTGTGAATTCGTCTCCTCAACTATTTCACGTCTATCCAAAGCCACGATATTAATTGTTGTTTTGGGGGGCGTGGGGTGTAGGCTTGTTGCCATAGTAACCATAACTGAGTGAAACACTAACAGGAGAAAAATTGAGCTCACTTCACCGGCGTTGAATTTAAACGTATCGTAGTCTTGTTGCTATGTTAACCATAGCAAGCGAAATAGGAAGTCACAGTGCAAGAAGTGGATTCACCGGCGCTATGTTCTTCTTCAGCGCGGCGCGATTTTTGAACTTACATGAACATAAATATCATAAAATCAGTCGCGTGTGATGTATAATAAAAGTAAAATGAATTTTTCAATTTTTTGAATTGTTTGGTGAAGTTGTGCTTCACTTGGTTCACCTGAAAAGCCGCCTCTGATGACCTTGAATTCTTATATAAAACGTTAGAATTGTGTTAACATTCAACTGGTACATGATACTGTACGTGTTCTTACCTCCCACAGGACACATGAAACTTCTGTTTTTACTTAAGAGTGAATCCCTCTTTTAGTAGTGGCCGTCAAGATTGCATGCCTATAAAACTGAAATTTTTATGAAGTCTTTGCAATTGTGTTAAATATCAGCTGGTATACACTGTAGTACCGACATGCGGTCTTACTTGCCATATAGCACAAGCATCTATTGTTGTTACTTGAAAGTCAACCCCGTTTTCAGTAGCAGGCCTCAAATGTACATGTGGATGTCATTTTATAATAAGCGTTTGGAAATCAGTTAACAGTCAGCTGATACATAGCACTGATATGCGAGGTTAAATACTGCAGTGGACATGTTGCTACTTAGGAGTCACTTCCTTTTTAGTAGTGGCCCTCATAATTCCATGTCCATCACATTGATATTTTCTATATGAAGCGTTTGCAATCATTGTGTTATCAATCAGCTGGAACATAGCCACCATATGCGGTCTTACCTGCCATAGAGCACACGAATCTCTAGTTGTTGCTTAAGATTGAAGCCGATTCTACTATTGGCTCCTCAAGATTACATGTGCATGACCTTGACATATATTTATGTCTCCAATTGCTATTGTTGAAATGTTGATACTCTCTGAGTATTTTTTTAATTATGTGCTGATGTGTTGAATATATGAACATATGATTTTGGTTTTAATTTCGCCTAACAAATGTGTCACCTGTAGGTGACACGGGGCATTTAATGTACACTAGACTTGATATGCAAAGTAAACTCGTATTATTTATTTTATTACATAAAATCAAGTATACAGAATTTTCTTTGATGTTTATTTCTATTAGGTTATATTTCAGTACAAAAACAGAAATAATGTTAGTATTTTTATTTATTTCTAAGCATGAAAATTGTACCAACATTGAATATGTAACCATTCATTACATTTCTTGCACATGATTCTAATTTCCAGGTGACACAGACAACATCTTCTTTGAGTGCAGTCAACTCTTGTGTGTTCTTCGACATCAAGATCTCTCTTTACTTCTATAGGTACTCGATCTTTCAATGGAGCATTCACCAAGTGACTTCTCTCTGATGGTTTACCATGTAGTTGGCAATATGTCAAAACAATAGCTCTGCGAAACTAACAGTATGTCGTATTATTTCCATTTCCACCCTCTTTCATAATTTGCCAGGCATTCTGGCATGCTGCATCAATACTAAACGCAAAAAGTGGAAACCACCACTTCTTTCCTCTAAGACCATCTCTCAAGTTATCAACATTTTCATCAAATCGGTCGACGCCACCTATGCATTTTTTGTACTTCTGAATCATGGAGGAGGAATCTACTTGTATTTTCAATCTTTTACCACCAACTGTCAACTTTTTGTATTGGTGTTATGCCGTGACAGTTGGATGCTACTGTCACGACATTATTATCATGCCATTTTACTATGAAGATATGCTTATACGCTTTGAAAGACATCGCTCCACATTTTTCTTTCTTCAAGGCAGATGAGTTCATAAGTGGACATCTCTTGAGCTTGTTTTCATGCAATGTCCCTGTTCCTCCAGTCCCTCTTTCACTAAGTGCACTTAGGAGAATGTAACTCGTGAAAGAGTTGTCAAAATATAGATGGTAAGGTTTGAAATCTGGGGACAGACGAGATTCCAATACGTGTTGCACCTGACCACAGCTTATACCGAAATCGCAATGGCTTCCTGTGAATGTGTTGGTTAGCACTATGCCTCCCATAATAAGGAACCATCGTCTCGTTTATAGAAGCATGACTTGAAGCAACTTTATGGTAGTTATTTACAAAATTAGCAATAAGTTTGTAAAAATAAAGCCTCACTTTTGCAAACTTCTCTCCAGTTGGCAAATTTATATTGTCACACACATGCAAATATTGATGAATTTCAAAAAATCTATTTCTTCGAATGCTATTTGCAACCATCTCATTATGGGTATCAGATTTGACCTCCCAAAACATTCTCATATATTGAGGTGTCAAGTAGCCGGTCAATAGTAATATTGCAATATATACATCTACTCCTTTCGAATTTAGATTTAGTGAATGATTTCTCTGTAATGTATACAAATTTGACATGTCTACAATTAGATCAATAATATCATCACTGAAAACCAATTCAAAGCATTGAACCGGTGTCAGGTTCTGAAATTCTTGCTTTTCCATGTTTTCATCACAATCACCTCTTCCAGATTTCAAGTAAAAATAATTTTCATTACCTGACCATTACCTTTGTGTGCTCTCTTGTTTATCCGTTCTTGATACTTCCTCAGATGACGACTGTTGTCCCAAATTACTTCTTACCGCAGAAACTTGTTCAGCTTCAAATATTCAAGTGACAGTTACATTCATGTTGATCTCAAAATACGGCCAGGTAAATGATTCATGTTGGTTTCCGTTTCGTCATCACTTTCTTCATCTGTTCTATCTCCATCTTCAGGTGGAAATAACACTATTTCCTCTATAGCATAGCCAGAAGCAGGTCTCTCATGATTAAACATCTCAATAATCTCATGTAGTTTCAAACTGGAACGGATAAATATATTTTTGAAACATATTAGAAATGCATATTCTGTAATGCCCCGTGTCAGGTGACACCTTTAATTTCACTCAAAAATTAACGACATATAGTTATAAATTCACTGATTGTGCTAAAAAGAAATATCTAAGAAGATTTTGCATATCGAGAATTAATTACATTAACTTACCATTTCACATTACTTCTTTGCTTCGAAGATGCCGGTGGTGAGGAGACCTCTCTCCGTGATGCTTCCATCTCAAATAATGAGTAATATCGGTCAACAATCGACATTAAACGACAGTGTTGTTGGCTAAACTTGAAAACGAACGTTCCAACAAAGTTTATAATTCGAACGCTAAATTCTTATATCAATTCAAAGATTTTATGGGGCCATTTGAATTAACTGTACCTGTAGGTGACACGGGGAGATGACTTAAATCAATCGTGTTAACACTCATCTGGTAGGTCTACATAGTACTGAAATGCGGTCTCAACTGCCATAGAGCACAAGCATCTATTGTTGTTAGTTAAAATTCAACCCCCTATTTAGTAGTGGTCCTCAAATGTAGATGCCCATGTCCATGTCCATGAATTCTTTATATGAAGCGTTTGGAGCTCAGTTAACAATCAGCTGGCACATACTACTGATATACTGTCTTAACTCCCACAGTGGACATGTTATTACTTATTTTTTCAATCCCTTATTAGCCGTTGGCCCTCAAAATTCCATATCCATGAATTTGACATATTTATATGAAGCGTTTTTAATTGTGTGCATAGTATTGACATTCGATCTTACCAGGCTTAGAGCAGATGCATCTCTTGTTGTTACACAAATGTCAACCCGTTTGTAGTGGTGACTCTCAAGATTACATGCCCATGACTTTGAAATTCTTACATGTAGCTGTTGGCATTGTGTTAACAATCAGTTGGTATATCTGATATCCGGTCTTAACTGCCATAGAGCACATGTATCTATTGCTGTTACTTAAATGTCCACCCCTTTTCAGTAGTAGCTATGAAAATTACATGTCGATGTTCTTGATATTTTGATATCAAAGGTTTGGAATTGAGATAAAAATTATCTGGTACATAGTACGTTATGCGATCCTACCTGTCACAGAGCACATGCATCTCATGTTGCTACTTACAAGTCAACCACTTTCAGTGGTGGGATTCAAAAGTATATGTACATTACCTAGTTATTTTCTTATTAATTGTATGCAAATGAGTTTACAATCAGCTGGTAGTCCTACATAATACATATATGCGATCGTAACTGCCATGGCGCACTTGCGTCTCTTATTGATCAATAAGAGACAACCTGATTTTAGTAGTGGCACTCAAATTTACATGTCCGTGGATGTCAACTTTTATATCAAGCATTAGTAATCTTGTTGACAATCAATCTGGTATAGGTGCAGTACTGATATGTGGTCTTACCTTCCACAGAGCATATGTTGTAACTTAAGAGTTAATCAGTGTTTATAATTGGCCCTCAATATTACATGTCCATGACCTCGACATATTTTTAATAAGCATTTGCAATTCTGTTAACAATCAGCTGTCACTGCATTCCTCCGACGAGTTTTGCGCTGGAACCTGAGGTATTTTTGACATCGGTGCAGGGGGTTTGCAGGTAGATTCTTTTGTTGCTCCAGACAAGCCGAACCGAGCAGTATGGCAAGTAATCTTCGTCCAAAAATATGCAGTCTTCAGTTTGTACTAGTGTGACTGTGTGCACGTGTTAGGTATTCTAATTACGAGTGAAATGGTGAATAAAACATGTGGAACAATTCACAGCGAAGCGCGTAGTGTAATCGCGAGTGTAATTAAGATGTGTGAAAACGAAAAGAGGCTGAATACTGTGAATATTTCCCTCTCCCGTGAAACAGAACGAGCTGCCGCTTATACAGGCGTGCCTATGGCAGCTATTAGATATATAAGAAAAGAATTGTTAATTAAGAACGCGTCAGGCTCTCAATCATCAATAAAATCACCGGGAAACTTCGGAGAACACAAGAAAGAACTTGGAAATAGATGATTTTGACCTATGTGTCATTCGTAGAATTGTGGACGAATTCTATACCGATAAAAGATAGTGCCCACATGCCCTATAATTAGGAAAAAATTGACTTCGGTGGGGGATTGAGGCACTCAGAAGGATTTTGTACAAAATAGGGTTGATGTGGTTAAAGTGCAACTCAAAGCGTGATATAGTAATA
>NC_091125.1:57500424-57512924 GCF_040183065.1 Periplaneta americana | reverse complement strand
CACTTTCTAGACATTTCTAAATGAAGCGTTGGACACGTGTAGTAATTAGCTGTACTCATATGCGGTTCTTCCCTGCGATAGAGCACAAGCATCTCTTCTTGCTATTTAAGTGTCAACCAGTTTTAGTAGTGACATACAAAATTACATATGCATGTTTTTTTTTATAATTTATATAAAGCGTTAGCTATTGTGTTATCAATCATCCGGTACATAGTACGGATAAGCTGTCATTCTTGACAAAGAGCACAAACAGCTATAGTTGCTACTTGAGTGTGAACCGCTCTTATTGTAGTGGCCCCATTTTTACATATCCATGACCTTGGCATTTTTATACGAAGCGTTTCCAATTGTGTTAACAATTAGCTGGTAGACATAATTGTACCCTTCTGCGGTGTTATCTGCCATAGAGCGCATGCAATACCTAGGCGTTACTTAAAAGTCAACTCCCCCCTTTTTTTTTTTACTAATAGCGCCGAAATGTACATGTCCAAGTCCCTGAATTTTTAAATAAGCGTTTGGAACTAATTTAACAGTCAGCAGCCACTTATTACTGATATGCGTTCTTACTTCCCACAAAGCACATGTTGTTACTTAGGGATCAATTCCTTTTTAGTAGGGGCGCTGAAAATGTCACATCCATGAGCTTGACATTTTTAACCCATTTGATCCCAAAACACTTTCAATGATTGGAATATAAATGTTTCAAAATTGATATTAACCCCTTTATGCACAAATTATTTTTCATTAAAAATGGTGTTTCTTATATATCCCTACTTATTCACACATAAGACACAAAATAGTATGATTATTGGTTCTCTCAAATCATTTACGCCGTAAATAATGCATGTTCCATTTTGGGAACAGTGGGAGTAAATGGGTTAATGAAGCGATTGCTATTGTGTTAACAATCAACTGTTATACTTTTATGCGATCTTACCTGCCATAGAGCACACGTATCTACTGCCTTGACTTTTTATATGAAGTCTTCGCAATTGTGTACATAGTAATAATTTGCGCTCCTACCTTCACATGCACCTCTTGTGGTTACATATGAGACAACGCGCTTTCAGCAGTTCATTCAACTATACAAGATCATTGGTGTGACATATTTATGTAAAGCGCTTACAGTTGTGTTTATAATCAGTTAATAGCCCTGTATAGTACAGATGTGCGGTCTTACCTGCCATAGAGCATTATGTATCTATTGTTGTTATTTAAAATCTACCCTTATTGTAATATTACCCCCTCTATAAACATGCCCATCTCGAATTTTTTTAATATAAAGGATTTGGTTACTGAGTTAACAATCTACCGTTACATAGTGTTGATATGCGGTGTTACCTACCACATAGCACATAGCGCATACGATTTTTTTAAATATTTATTGAATAATTTCCCTGAGGGCTACATTCACATTCACATGTACTGTATTTTACATTCACAAATTTGAAAATAATCATTGTACTGGATGAAATAAATAATTTGAAACAGACAATAAATTATGGTACTTTACATAAGGTCAACACCTGTGGAGTAGCGGTTAGCGCCTGTGGCCACGAAACCAGGTTGCCTGCGTTCGAATCCCGGTCGGGGAAAGTGAACTGGTTGAGGTTTTTTTTCCGGGTTTTACCCTCAACCCAATAGGAGCAAATGCTGTGTAACCGGACACTTTTCACCTGCATTATCACCTTCATCTCATTCAGACATTAAGAAACCTGAGATGTTGATAACCTACTAAAAATATATGACATAAGTCCGTAGTTCTACTCATGATAGTGCATCTATGACATGCTTTTACATTGCCACAAATCTTGTATCGCCGTCTTTGTTGTTGAGCTTTGGTGCCCACAGTGATCCTTCCTCCGGTGTTCCTTGATGGTATCGAAGGAACGAACTCGTCTTCCACTCTTTGCAGAAGTGTCAAATTTTAGGCTTACGTTATTTCGTGGCCGAAGGCGAGTGCATCCAAAGACTTTCCATATGATCGACTGACTGAGAAGCCAAGCATTGTTCATGCACACGTCTAATAACCACGAAAGTAATGGTATGTCCCATTTATTCCACGTAGATCAGAAGTGTGTCCTCTCATATTACAATTATATTTACGGAAAATATGAGGCTTACGAACTTTGATTTCCTCTTCTTGTAAAGGGGCTACTTCATGTTCGTTAGATGTGATGCTCACCTTGATTTCTTTCTCGCTTTATTCTAAGTGTCGGTGGTGGTGAATTCTCAATTTCATTGCTGATAAGATCTGAATCTTTTCTAATATCGCTGCCCACTTCCTCATTATAAGGCTGAACAATGTCTGGTATACTTCGCACGAAAACATGACGACCTTCCCTCATCCCCTTCACCAGTTAACTGCAGGCACGCGCAAGGGATAAACCCTTAGCCGGGTTGCCAATTCTTGAAGTCATTGTGATTTGCGAACGTTTTTCAAACTGTGTTCCGTGAAACCGCGATTTTCAGAAAGACTATATTATCTTTGTAAACATATCTTAATTTTTAATTACTAAAACAAAATTGGTATAAAAATGAACAAACTTATTTTAAAAACACTTTATATTTATATTTTCACTAACATGTTTTGTCTAAATAAACAAAAAAAAAATGCAGACTTCTATAATAAGTGTTAAATTGTCATGTTATTGAAGTTCCAGAATTTTATACTTAATTAAGAATGTTGCGCTGGTAAAATTTTCTGAAACTGTGATCATTGAATAGTTATAGAATTTATAGTACAAAAGAGTAAAGTTAGATTTTATCAGCTTCGCCTTGGGTGATAATTTCCACGAACGCATAAAATCTGTTTACTCTAGTATGCTATACAATATTTTATTCATTACTGGTATGTAAATTTAATTTTAAATTGCAGGGCTTTTCTTTGTACTGTGTCGTTGGCGAAGAAGTTCATATATATTCATTTTACTATTGCTAATATGTTGGTTGTCATGTAGAGTGATTTAAAAACATTTAATTCACTGCTGTAAGTTAGAAAACTTTTAAGCACTACTGTGAATAATGTCATTATTTAGGTTGCTAAGGACGGTGTTGCTGTTGGCGATATCTCTTTCGCGTACTGTTCACATACTGTTCGGCGAAGTAAATCACGTATAAAATCGTGTATCTTACCGAATTCTGTTTTAATTTGTTTATTTTCTCTTTAGTTGGTGAACCGTAATTCTTAATTTCTATGCCCATATATCCAACTCCGCCGGTTGCGTCCGATGTTAAGTGATTAAGATTTATACTTATTAAACTGCCTGAACTTTCGATTACTTTATGGATAGAATTTCTAACGTCAGGCACAATTTTAACACTTTGTTTTCTTAGCTACGCTCCTCTGCAAATAAGATATTCTGTTCTTCGACGGTGTTATTTGTTCTTGTCGTGATGGTCCTGGATCTTCAGGTGTATCAGGAGGCCTGGCTGCGGATCATCGGCTCCAACACTCATTAATCATGGCCGGAATAAATTAGACATATTGAAGCGCATAAAGGTATAAAACAACACGTCGACAAAGACACTGAGAATGGGTGAAACCCAACAGGTAGAGGCAATGACTACTAGATTCGGCAATGCTGGGCTCTATTGTATTTCTGCCACGCGGCTAGGGTTTGAGTAGAGGATGGGGGTTTATGAGGGATTACCAATTCCAAGAAGAGAGGCCGTCATGTTTCCGAGCCAAGTATAGCTCTGTCAGTTACTTTGCTGCGGCTTGTAGTTTCGCTCGGTCGGAGTCCTTGCTATCTTCATCTTCAGAATCTGCATCCGCTATCCTCAGGCAGAACAATGAATATATCTGCCCCGTATTTTGGGGTTTCGGAAGAATCAGATCTCTCCAACTATTCTAAAATTTATATTACTGTCAGAGCAGTGAGTCTGAAAAGAGGGAATACTTATGATTATGGAAACTATTATGGAGGACCTCAGTTTTCAGGTGGGGCCAATAGAGAACTCTCATGAAGATAATAAAAAGACAAAACGGGGTCTTTCTGATTGTTATTCACACCCGGCTCTCATATGTGCCGCTAGTGCCGAAAATTATGAACAACTTAGTTCGTCAAAGACTATCCAGAGTGCATCCAAAGCGGTGAGAAATAACATTACACAAATAGAACAATGTTGTAAACGAAAGCGGTAATAAGCCTAAGATATTCTGAGAAATGTTATCAGATTTATCATTCCCAAAAGCACTCGTAATTATTACACAAACATCTATTGAGGTAGTTGTTCGTGAAAACATCACTCAGAGAAAAATAATAACAAAAAACAAAATGATTTCATAATGAAAAGCAATGTGAAAGGTAATCCTCGAATAAGTGCTTAGTGGGTAGTTATCGACTCACACTAAATTCTAAGCCCTACTATACAGCAAATAGCGTAAATATTGAAAAACACATACAAGATACATATTCTCCTGAATCTTCTCGGTAGGTATCACTGATTGTGAATAAAATTCAGAGACTGAACAGACATTTTACTCCCTTTTTATTCTCCGAGGCAGTCGGTAGTTGCGTCGTATTTATTCGGCAAGTTCCCGCTCAATAATGACGTGGTCTGTTGGATTCCCGCGTGTTCCACAAGTGCATTGTACCTTTGTGCATCTAAGAAAAGTAAACACGTAGTGTTGCCTAGAATAAATCGCGTGCAAAATAATTTTAATCAATGGGTCGAAAACGACCCACCTGGGCTTAAATGGGTTAATGAACTATCGAACCGAACATGCCTTACTCAAGGAATACCAATCCGGGTTCAGAAATAACATAGTACCACTACAGCACTACTGAATGTGAATGAGAATGTACGTGAAGCCACGGATGAACGTAAATTAATATTACTGACTTTACTTGACATCAGTAAGGCATTTGATACAGTTGACACAGACCTTCTACTATGTAAATTAAGACTTCTGAATCTTTCTGAAAATTCTGTTACTTGGTTGGAATCCTACCTTCGCGAGCGTCAACAATATGTCATTGCATGCGATTATTCTTCAAAATGGTATGTCCTAAAGTCTGGAATTCAACAAGTATCAGATCTCGGACCTTTAATCTTCATGATCTATATAAATGTCGTGACTAATATGATAAAACACAGCAGATACCATATGTATGCTGACGATTTGCAAATTTATTTGCATTTCCACCCTGACGAGAACAGTGGCGGTGCAAACAAATAAAGCGAAGTCTTGAGTTCGATTTCACCGTGGGCACAGAAATTTGAATTAAGATTAAATCCAGAGAAATCGCAAGCAATCGTAATGGGACATAATCGTCTACGAAGCACTCTTGATAGCAGTACTATACCACATATAATATTGAATGGAATTATTATTGTTAAATACTGTGAAACGATTAAAACTCTTGGTATTTTTATGGATAGCGATCTATTTAGAACACTCAAGTAACACATATTAGCAAGAAAATATTTTCTCATCTTCCACTCCTTGTTACGTATGAAAGAATTTCTGCCACTTCGTCTAAGAAAGAATCTTATTCAGCGGCCTGTAATGCCCCATTTTGATTATTGCGTTTCCTTGTTAACCAATGTAAGTTCACTCTTAGCTGAGAGACTACAACGTGTTCATAATGGGTGCATACGATTCATCTGCAATACTCGTAAATTTGACCATATAACACCTTCCCTCGAGTGACTTTCGTGGGTGCGTCTGAACAATACATTCACTGTCTCTTCTGTTTAGACTCATGCATTATTCTACACCGAATTATCTGTTATCACGCTTTCAATTTCTTACAACACTTCGAAACCGACATCAAGCACTTCTTTCTATCCCTCTTCATAGAACGTCTTTATACTCATCATCCTATACTTTAGAAATATCTCGCCTCTGGTATTCATTACCTAATGACATCAGGGACTGCCGGAATTTATTACAATTCAAAATTAAATTGGAACATTTTGTCTTAGTTAATGTTTTAAGTTATTTCTAGAAGTATTGATTTGTTCTCTTTTTTTTTTCTTTTTTTTTAAATCTAGATTAAAATTGGAAGTTTCTTATTTAGGTTAGTTAATTAGTTATTATGCAATTAATTATTCCTTTAAAGTTTATGTGACTGCAAACTGTGTAAATATTTGTGCGACTTTACTTTGTTTATAGTATTTCCATTCTTTCTGCTTATTTCTTGTGTAGCATCACTTTCTATATGGTGTATTTTTTTTCTGTTTATTCCTATTATTATTTTTGTATTCCTGGTGTTGTGGAAGAGAAGGCGTGATGGAAATAAATAAGAATTAACCAGTTTTCAGAAGGGGCCCTCAATGTTACATGTCCAAGACCTTGTTTTCCTTATTTGAAGCGTATTCAATTGTGTTAATTATCTGCTCGTACATAGTTCAGATATACGGTCTCACCTACCATAGAGCACATGCATCTCTTGTTACGTAAGAGTGAACCCCTGTTTTAGTAGTGACCCTCAAGATTACATTACCATGACCTTGACATTTATATATGAAGCGTTTGCATTTTGTTTTAACAATCAACTGGTAGACCTACATAGTATTGATATGCGGTATTACCTCCCATAGAGCACTTGCATTTCTTGTTGTAACTTAAAATCCATTTCTTTTTAGCAGTAGCCCTCAAATGTGCATGTCCACGTCCTTGACGTTTTTATATCAAACGTCAGGAACTGAGTTAAGTCAAGTAGTACATAGCTCTGATATGCGGTCTTACTTATGACAGAGCACATATGTTATTGTTACTTATGATTCACTCCCTTGTTAGAAGTGACCCTCTTAATTACATGTCCATGACATTGACATATTATAAGCATGTCTTGTTGTTACATAATTTCAACCCATTTTTAGTGTTGCATTCGAATGTACACAATTTGTCCTTGACGCTTTTGTATCAAGCGTTTGAAACCGAGTTAATAGTCAGATGGTATATAGTACTGATTACCTATCTTACTCATCACAGAGCACATGCTGTTACTGATGAGTCCATTCCTTTCCAGTGGTGGCCCTCAAGATTAAATATCCATGACATTAAGTGGCGGCTCGTGACGTAAAGAATGCGTGAAGCATTGTTAGATCGACTTCTAATTTCACAACCAAAATCATGTATAGGCCAATGCATATTAAATAATGGTATATTTTTAAAGTACGTGACTTTGATGATGATGATGATGATGATGATGATGATGAAAAAAAATAATTATTATAATTATAATTATAATTATAATTTAATCATAAATTAACGTTAATAAATAATTAATCATACCAATATTTTGAAGACAAGTTCAATGCTTAAGTTAATGGCAGCGATTTTATCAGTAATAACGTCGTGAAAGACAGATTTTTTATAATTTCGTGCACAATTTTCTTCTGCATGGAAATATATTTGACTGACGAGAACCTTTGTTCTGGCATGGAACTAAGCAAGTACAGTAGTTTTTAATGCGATTCATGGAAGAAAATCTTCTTTCCGCTGATAAACTTGTTAATAAACAGCTCTAATTTTTTAAAGCACAATGATTGTATGATCAAATGTTATTCTTAATTTAAATTAAGCATAATAACTAATGTAATAACAACAGTGGAGAAAATAATTATAATGCACACACGGGGATCTTTATGTACACTAGCTCACAAAATCGCGGCAAATTTAATTTTGTGTACACACCATAACCAAGTTTTCCAATTCCTCTTACATTATATATTCACATTTCTCAAGACTCGTGCTTGCTTCTTTAGCTAAACATTTAACAAATTACAAACATATTCATTTAGTATATCTTTTCTACTGGCGAAATTAATTTTACACATTTAAATCTTTTCGGACTTTAATATTATTCTAATTGTAATTGTAAATTTAATATTAATTGTAATGTAATTTGTAATTGTAATTATAAATTTAATACTAATTGTAATTTTATTGTTCATATTATAGTTGCCATATCCTGGTAGAGGGGCAAAGAAGACTTGACGGCCTTATCTCTACCAGGTTAAATGAACAAATACTAAATACTACTAATACTAAATGTCTGTAATTTTCATTGTTAGAGTTGGCTACCCTGTTTAGTCTCTTTTTCGTTGATTGGCGGAACGCTGTGAATTCGTCTCCTCAACTATTTCACGTCTATCCAAAGCCACGATATTAATTGTTGTTGCGGGGCGAGGGGTGTAGGCTTGTTGCCATAGTAACCATAACTGAGTGAAACACTGACAGGAGAAAAATTGAGCTCACTTCACCGGCGTTGAATTTAAACGTATCGTAGTCTTGTTGCTATGTTAACCATAGCAAGCGAAATAGGAAGTCACAGTGCAAGAAGTGGATTCACCGGCGCTATGTTCTTCTTCAGCGCGGCGCGATTTTTGAACTTACATGAACATAAATATCATAAAATCAGTCGCGTGTGATGTATAATAAAAGTAAAATGAATTTTTCAATTTTTTGAATTGTTTGGTGAAGTTGTGCTTCACTTGGTTCACCTGAAAATCTGCCTCTGATGACCTTGAATTCTTATATAAAACGTTAGAACTGTGTTAACATTCAGCTGGTACATGATACTGTACGTGGTCTTACCTCCCACAGGACACATGAAACTTCTGTTTTTACTTAAGAGTGAATCCCTCTTTTAGTAGTGTCCGTCAAGATTGCATGCCTATAAAACTGAAATTTTTATGAAGTCTTTGCAATTGTGTTAAATATCAGCTGGTATACACTGTAGTACCGACATGCGGTCTTACTTGCCATATAGCACAAGCATCTATTGTTGTTACTTGAAAGTCAACCCCGTTTTCAGTAGCAGGCCTCAAATGTACATGTGGATGTCATTTTATAATAAGCGTTTGGAAATCAGTTAACAGTCAGCTGATACATAGCACTGATATGCGAGGTTAAATACTGCAGTGGACATGTTGCTACTTAGGAGTCACTTCCTTTTTAGTAGTGGCCCTCATAATTCCATGTCCATCACATTGATATTTTCTATATGAAGCGTTTGCAATCATTGTGTTATCAATCAGCTGGAACATAGCCACCATATGCGGTCTTACCTGCCATAGAGCACACGAATCTCTAGTTGTTGCTTAAGATTGAAGCCGATTCTACTATTGGCTCCTCAAGGTTACATGTGCATGACCTTGACATATATTTATGTCTCCAATTGCTATTGTTAAAATGTTGATACTCTCTGAGTATTTTTTTAATTATGTGCTGATGTGTTGAATATATGAACATATGATTTTGGTTTTAATTTCGCCTAACAGATGTGTCACCTGTAGGTGACACGGGGCATTTAATGTACACTAGACTTGATATGCAAAGTGAACTCGTATTATTTATTTTATTACATAAAATCAAGTATACAGAATTTTCTTTGATGTTTATTTCTATTAGGTTATATTTCAGTACAAAAACAGAAATAATGTTAGTATTTTTATTTATTTCTAAGCATGAAAATTGTACCAACATTGAATATGTAACCATACATTACATTTCTTGCACATGATTCTAATTTGCAGGTGACACAGACAACATCTTCTTCGAGTGCAGTCAACTCTTGTGTGTTCTTCGACATCAAGATCTCTCTTTACTTCTACAGGTACTCGATCTTTCAATGGAGCATTCACCAAGTGACTTCTCTCTGATGGTTTACCATGTAGTTGGCAATATGTTAAAACAATAGCTCTGCGAAACTAACAGTATGTCGTATTATTTCCATTTCCACCCTCTTTCATAATTTGCCAGGCATTCTGGCATGCTGCATCAATACCAAACGCAAAAAGTGGAAACCACCACTTCTTTCCTCTAAGACCATCTCTCAAGTTATCAACATTTTCATCAAATCGGTCGACGCCACCTATGCATTTTTTGTACTTCCGAATCATGGAGGAGGAATCTACTTGTATTTTCACCAACTGTCAACTTTTTGTATTGGTGTTATGCCGTGACAGTTGGATGCTACTGTCACGACATTATTATCATGCCATTTTACTATGAAGATATGCTTATACGCTTTGAAAGACATCGCTCCACATTTTTCTTTCTTCAAGGCAGATGAGTTCATAAGTGGACATCTCTTGAGCCTGTTTTCATGCAATGTTCCTGTTCCTCCAGTCCCTCTTTCACTAAGTGCACTTAGGAGAATGTAACTCGTGAAAGAGTTGTCAAAATATAGATGGTAAGGTTTGAAATCTGGGGACAGACGAGATTCCAATACGTGTTGCACCTGACCACAGCTTATACCGAAATCGCAATGGCTTCCTGTGAATGTGTTGGTTAGCACTGTGCCTCCCATAATAAGGAACCATCGTCTCGTTTATAGAAACATGACTTGAAGCAACTTTATGGTAGTTATTTACAAAATTAGCAATAAGTTTGTAAAAATAAAGCCTCACTTTTGCAAACTTCTCTCCAGTTGGCAAATTTATATTGTCACACACATGCAAATATTGATGAATTTCAAAAAATCTATTTCTTCGAATGCTATTTGCAACCATCTCATTATGGGTATCAGATTTGACCTCCCAAAACATTCTCATATATTGAGGTTTCAAGTAGCCGGTCAATAGTAATATTGCAATATATACATCTACTCCTTTCGAATTTAGATTTAGTGAATGATTTCTCTGTAATGTATACAAATTTGACATGTCTACAATTAGATCAATAATATCATCACTGAAAACCAATTCAAAGCATTGAACCGGTGTCAGGTTGTGAAATTCTTGCTTGTCCATGTTTCATCACAATCACCTCTTCCAGATTTCAAGTAAAAATAATTTTCATTACCTGACCATTACCTTTGTGTGCTCTCTTGTTTATCCGTTCTTGATACTTCCTCAGATGACGACTGTTGTCCCAAATTACTTCTTACCGCAGAAACTTGTTCAGCTTCAAATATTCAAGTGACAGTTACATTCATGTTGATCTCAAAATACGGCCAGGTAAATGATTCATGTTGGTTTCCGTTTCGTCATCACTTTCTTCATCTGTTCTATCTCCATCTTCAGGTGGAAATAACACTATTTCCTCTATAGCATAGCCAGAAGCAGGTCTCTCATGATTAAACATCTCAATAATCTCATGTAGTTTCAAACTGGAACGGATAAATGTATTTTTGAAACATATTAGAAATGCATATTCTGTAATGCCCCGTGTCAGGTGACACCTTTAATTTCACTCAAAAATTAACGACATATAGTTATAAATTCACTGATTGTGCTAAAAAGAAATATCTAAGAAGATTTTGCATATCGAGAATTAATTACATTAACCTACCATTTCACATTACTTCTTTGCTTCGAAGATGCCGGTGGTGAGGAGACCTCTCTCCGTGATGCTTCCATCTCAAATAATGAGTAATATCGGTCAACAATCGACATTAAACGACAGTGTTGTTGGCTAAACTTGAAAACGAACGTTCCAACAAAGTTTATAATTCGAACGCTAAATTCTTATATCAATTCAAAGATTTTATGGGGCCATTTGAATTAACTGCACCTGTAGGTGACACGGGGAGATGACTGTTAAATCAATCGTGTTAACACTCATCTGGTAGGTCTACATAGTACTGAAATGCGGTCTCAACTGCCATAGAGCACAAGCATCTATTGTTGTTAGTTAAAATTCAACCCCCTATTTAGTAGTGGTCCTCAAATGTAGATGCCCATGTCCATGTCCATGAATTCTTTATATGAAGCGTTTGGAGCTCAGTTAACAATCAGCTGGCACATACTACTGATATACTGTCTTATCTCCCACAGTGGACATGTTATTACTTATTTTTTCAATCCCTTATTAGCCGTTGGCCCTCAAAATTCCATATCCATGAATTTGACATATTTATATGAAGCGTTTTTAATTGTGTGCATAGTATTGACATTCGATCTTACCAGGCTTAGAGCAGATGCATCTCTTGTTGTTACACAAATGTCAACCCGTTTGTAGTGGTGACTCTCAAGATTACATGCCCATGACCTTGAAATTCTTATATGTAGCTGTTGGCATTGTGTTAACAATCAGTTGGTATATCTGATATCCGGTCTTAACTGCCATAGAGCACATGTATCTATTGCTGTTACTTAAATGTCCACCCCTTTTCAGTAGTAGCTATCAAAAGTACATGTCGATGTTCTTGATATTTTGATATCAAAGGTTTGGAATTGAGATAAAAATTATCTGGTACATAGTACGTTATGCGATCCTACCTGTCACAGAGCACATGCATCTCATGTTGCTACTTACAAGTCAACCACTTTCAGTGGTGGGATTCAAAAGTATATGTACATTACCTAGTTATTTTCTTATTAATTGTATGCAAATGAGTTTACAATCAGCTGGTAGTCCTACATAATACATATATGCGATCGTAACTGCCATGGCGCACTTGCGTCTCTTATTGATCAATAAGAGTCAACCTGATTATAGTAGTGGCACTCAAATTTACATGTCCGTGGATGTCAACTTTTATATCAAGCATTAGTAATCTTGTTGACAATCAATCTGGTATAGGTACAGTACTGAT
>NC_091125.1:57475424-57495424 GCF_040183065.1 Periplaneta americana | reverse complement strand
ATTGTTACTTAAGAGTCAATCCCTTTTTATTTAGTGGGCCTCAAATTTACACTTCTATGACTTTGACAATTTAATATGAAGCGCTTCCAATTGTGGTAACAGTCAACTGGAACGTACTGCTGATATGCTGTCTTACCTACTATAGGAACATGCATCGCTAATTATTACCTGAGAATGCACCCCTGTTCTAAATTTGGGTCTGAAATTTACTTAACCATGAACTTGACATTTTTAATTGAAGCGTTTGCAATTTTGTTAACAATTAGCTGGTAGGGTTACATAGTATTGATATCCTGTCTTACCTATCTTTTAGCAGTTGCCACTCTTGTTTTTTTCCTTAAAAGTCAACCTCTTTTTTTTTTTGTAGTAGCCCCTCAAAAGCACATGTTCAAGTCATTGAATTTTTTTATATCAAGTGTTTTTCAACCGAGTTAAGTATCCGCTCGTACATAGTATTGATATGCGGTCTTACCTACGCCTGAGCACATGTTGTTACTAAAGGGTAAATCCCTTTTCAGTAGGTGCCCTCAAAATTACATGTTCGTTACGTTTATATATTTATATGAAGCCATTGAAATTTTGTTAACAATCAGCTAGTACATATTACTGTTATGCTATCTTACATACAACACAGAACAAGTTGCTACTTAAGAGTCAATCTCTTCTCAGTAGTGGCCTGCATAATTATATGTTCTTCACCTTGACGTTTTTATATGAAGCGTTTGCAATTTTGTTAACAATCGGCTGGTACATAATATTGATATGCTGTCTTACTTGCCATCGAGCACATGAAACTCTAGTTGTTACTTATGAGTTAACCCCACTTTTATTAGTGGCCCTCAAGTTTACAGATGCATGACCTTGACATTTGTGTATCAAGCGTTTGCAAATGTGTTAACATTCAGCTGTTAGGCCTACATAGTAGTCATATGCAGACTTGACTGCCATTGATTAGATGGGTCTATTTTTGTCCCATAAAATTAGTAGTAGCACTCAATAGTACACATCCATGTCATTGACATTTATACCAATCGTTTGGAGCTGAGTTAACAGTCAGCTAGTACATAGTAATGAAATGCGTTCTTACCCACCACAGAGCACATGTCATTATTTAACCGTCAATTCCTTTTAAGTAGCAGTCCTCAATATGCATGTCCATGCCCTTGATTTTTTTATATCATGCATTTGTAACTGATTTAACAATCAGCTGGTACATTTTACTGAGATGCAGGTCTCACCTATCACAGGGAACATGTTGTTTCTTAAGAGTCAATCCCTTTCTAGTAATGGCCCTCATAATTGCATGTACATGACCTTGATTTTATATATGAAGATTTTGCAGCTGTTTTAACAATCAGCTGGTGGATAGTTGTGAATGCAGATTACCTACTGTAGAACACATGTTGTAACTTAAAAGTTAATAACTTTCTAGTAGTCGCCCTCAAAATTACATGTCCATGACTCTAACATTTCAAAATGAAGCGTTGCACTCGTGTGGTAATTAGCTGGTACATAGTACTGATATGTGGTTCTTCCCTGCGATAGAGCACAAGCATGTCTTATTGTTCCTTAAGAGCAAACTCGTTTTAATTGTGACTCACATAATTACATGTCCATGTTTTTTTTTTTTTTAATAATTTATATTAAGCGAAAGCTATTGTGTTATCAATCAGCTGGTACATAGTATGGACAGGCGGCCTTACCTGATATAGATCAAAAACATCTCTGGCTGTTACTTGAGTGTGAACCGCTCTTTTAGTAGTGGCTTCCATGTTTACATATCCATGACACTGGTATTTTGATACGAAGCGTTTGCAATTGTGTTACCAATCAGCCGTTAGGCCTACATTGTACTCTTCTGCAATCTTATCTGCCATAGAGCTATGCATATCATCATCATCAACATCACGGGTTGAGCCGGTAGGCCCGTTCCGTCCCCATTAGAATTGTTCTCTCCAACGAAACCTAGGACGACCAACATTTCTCCTTCCTCTTGGAGCATACTGGAAAGCTTTCTTGGGGATTCGGTGATCCTCCATCCTTTCTAGATGTTCCATCCACCTATTTCTGTGATTTGTTAACTTTTGTGTTATTCCCTCTATCCCTAATTCTTTTCTGATATCTTCATTCCTCTTGTGTTGTAATAAAGAATATCCCGCCACTGATCTTAGGAATTTCATTTCTGAGGCTTCTAGTCGTCTTTTGTCTCTTTCTGATAAGGTCCAAGTCTCTGCTCCGTAAAGTAGTACTGGTAGGGCTACTGTTTTGTAGAGTTTTAACTGTGTTTCTTTCGTTGTTCTTTTTCCTAAGCTCCGTCTAATTGTTCCACATATACCTTGAAATCTATGCATCTTTTCTTCCATATCTCTTTTTTCCATATAAGAAATGTTGCATCCTAAATATTTAAAATTACTAACTTGCTCAATAATTTTGGAGTCAATAACTATTTTCGACCTTTTATGCTGGGTCCCTATGAAAGCCATTGTTTTTGTTTTAGTGTGTGATATTTTTAAATTATAGCCTTTGGTTATTTGACTCAGTTTATAAGCTGCACTTTGGAGGTTGTATTCTGTATCAGCAATCACCACTTGGTCGTCTGCAAAAAGTAGGCAATTTACAGGTGTTTCATCTAAGATAAAATCACAGTTTAAAATATTCAGCCAGTCATCAATGGCTTCGTTAAGATATATATTAAATAAAGTGGGTGATAGTGGGCACCCTTGTCTAACACCTCCATTAACTTCTGTTGTTAATTTACCTGGACCTTTCCCTTTGTCAATGCAAATATTGGTATTAAGATACATGCTACGTAATATTCTTATCAGATGTTGTGGGTATCCTCTTTTCTCCATTATTTTCCATAATTTTGATCTATTCACTCTATCAAAAGCCTTCTCATAATCGATGAATAATAAGTGTGTTTCTAAGTTATATTCTCTTCTTTTTTCAATTATCTGGTTTATGGTGAAGATACAATCTGTTGTTGATCGTCCTTTCCGGAATCCATGTTGTTCGTTTTTTAACAATACTTCTGTAATTTTATTTAATCTTCTTGTTATTAATTTTGCATATATCTTATAACAAGTACCCAGTAAACTAATACCTCTATAGTTATTGCAATTGCTTCTTCCACCTCTTTTGAAGATTGGTACAATGACAGCAGTTTTCCATTCTTCTGGAATGTATCCGTGACTCCAACATATATTTATTAAATTAAGAAGGCGATATAATACAGCTGGTGTCGCATACTTTATCAGTTCAATATTAATATTATCAATACCAGGACATTTTTTATTTTTACTACACCCTTGTTACCCGGGGTAACAAGGGTGAAAACCTCAACGGTAGAAGATTCTAGCGGAAGAGGCTCCCCTCTCCTTGGGGGCTTATACAAGTGAGGAGCAAGTTCGAATGCTTAGAGGTGGCAGCCCCACCATCGGACTTACTCAGCAGTAGGCTGGTTACCTACTATGAGGACAATTAAATAAACTCGAACTCCCCAAAGGAATAGCCGGATAGCTATGCATATCTTGGTATTAATTATAAGTCAACCACATTTTTTTTCTAGTAGCGCTGAAATGTACGTGTCCAAGTACCTGAATTTTTAATTATGAGTTTGGAACTGATCTAACAGCCAGATGCCAGTTCTTACTTTCCACAAAGCACATGTTGTTACTTAGGGATCAATATTTTTTAGTAGTGGCACTCAAAATTTCATATCCATGACCTTGATATGTTTAATGATGCGATTGCTATTGTGTTAACAATCAGCTGTTACATTATAAACTGTAACATTATACTATCATGCTGTCTTACCTGCCATAGAGCACATGTATCTATTGTTGCTATTTAAGAGTAAATTCCTTTTCAGCAGTGGCCCTCAACATTGCAACCATAAACTTGAATTTTTAATGAAACTTTTGCAAATGTGTACATAATATTAAAATGCGCTCTTACTTACCAGAGAACACATGCACATCTTGTTGTTACATAAGTGTCAACCACTTGTTATTAGTGGCCTTGATATGTACATGTCCATGATCTTGGCATTTTAATGTGAAGTGTTTCCAGTTGCTTTAATAATCGGCTGGTAGACCTACATAGTACTGATATTCGTCCTTAACTGACATTGAGCACATATATCTATTTTTGTTACTTACAAGTCAACCACCATTTCAGTAATAGCCCTCAAATTACGTTTCCGTGCAATTGAATTTCTTATATTAAGCGTTTCGAATTGAGTTAACAGTGTGCTGTACACAGTATTGATATGCGGTCTTACCTACCATATAGCACAATGTTATTGCTTAATGGTCAATTAGTTTTTAGCAATGGTCTTCAAAATTAGATATCCATGACGTTAACATTTTTATATGAACCGATTGCAATTGTGTCAATACTAAGCTGGTAGCCCTCAAATTACGTTTCCGTGCAATTGAATTTCTTATATTAAGCGTTTGGAATTGAGTTAACAGTGTGCTGTACACAGAACTGGTATGCGGTATTATCTGTCATAGAACACATGCATCTCTTCTTGCTACTTAAATGTCAACTTTTTTTCAGTAGTAGCCTTCAAAATAAATTTCCTTTCCTTGAAAATTTTATATCAAAAGTTTCTAACTGAGTTAACATTCAGCTGACACATTGTAACTACATTCGGTCTTACCTACCACAGACCACACATTGCTACTTAATAGTCACTGTTTTCTTAATTAAAGGCCCTCAGATTTACTTGTCTATAACTTTGACAATTTAATATGAACCGTTTCCAATTGTAGTAACACTCAAACGGTACGTACTGCTGATTTGCTGTCTTACCTACTATACAAAACATGCATTTCTAATTAATACCTGAGATTGCACCCCTATTCGAGAATTGGTTCTGAAGATTACTTACACATGAACTTGACATTTTTAATTGAAGCGTTTGCAATTTTGTTAACAATTAGCTTGTAGTTCTACATAGCATTGATATGCGGTCTTACATGCCATGTAGCATAAGCAACTCTTGTTTTTTTTTTTCCTTAAATATCAACAATTTTTTTTGTACTAGCCCCTCAAAAGCACAAGTTCATGTCTTTGAATTTGTTTATATCAAGTGTTTGTAACAGAGTTAAATATCATCTCTTACATAGTATTGATATGCGGTCTTACCTATCACTGAGCATATGTTGTTACCGGTACTTAAGATTAAATCCCTTTTAAGTAGTGGGCCTAAAAATTACATGTTCCTTACGTTGATATATTTATATGAAGCTTTTGCAACTGTTTTAACAATCAGCTGGTACATAGTACTGATATGCGATCTTACCTACAACAGAGAACAATTTGTTACTTAAGAGTCAATCCCTCCTCAATAGTGGCCTTCAAAATTACATGTTCTTCACCATGAAGTTTTTATATGAAGCGTTTGCAATTTTGTTAACAATCGGCAGGTACATAATGTAGATACGCGGTCTCATTTCCCATTGAGCACATGCAGTTCTAGTTGTTACTTATGAGTTAATCCCACTTTTATTAGTGGCCCTCAAGTTTACAGATCCATGACCTCGACATTTGTGTATCAAGCGTTTGCAATTTTGTTAACAATCAGCTGGTAGGCCTACATAGTAGGCAATTGCGGACTTTACTGCCATTGAGCAGATGGGCCACTTGTTGTCACATAAATGTCAACCCCCCTTTATTAGTAGCACTCAAAATTACGCATCCATGTCATTGACTTTCATATCAAGCGTTTGGGGCTGAGTTAACAGTCGGCTCGTACAAAGTAATGAAATGCGGCCTTACCTACCACAGAGCACATGTTGTTACTTAAGAGTCAATTCCTGTTCATTAGTAGTCCTCAATATACCTATCCATGCCCTTTAATTTTTTTTATATCATGCGTTTGTAACTGATTTAACAATCAGCTGGTACATTGAACTGAGATGCATGTCTTGTCTATGACAGGGAATATGTTGTTACTTAAGAGTCAATCACTTTTTAGTAATGACCCTCAATGTTGCATGTACATGACCTTGATTCTATATATGATGCTTTTGCAGCTGTGTGTAACAATCAGCTGGTGGATAGTCGTGAATGCAGATTACCTACTGTAGAGCACATGTTGTAACTTAAAAGTTGATCACTTTCTAGACATTTCTAAATGAAGCGTTGGACACGTGTAGTAATTAGCTGTACTCATATGCGGTTCTTCCCTGCGATAGAGCACAAGCATCTCTTCTTGCTATTTAAGTGTCAACCAGTTTTAGTAGTGACATACAAAATTACATATGCATGTTTTTTTTTATAATTTATATAAAGCGTTAGCTATTCTGTTATCAATCAGCCGGTACATAGTACGGATAAGCTGTCATTCTTGACATAGAGCACAAACATCTATAGTTGCTACTTGAGTGTGAACCGCTCTTATAGTAGTGGCCCCATGTTTACATATCCATGACCTTGGCATTTTTATACGAAGCGTTTCCAATTGTGTTAACAATTAGCTGGTAGACATAATTGTACCCTTCTGCGGTGTTATCTGCCATAGAGCGCATGCAATACCTAGGCGTTACTTAAAAGTCAACTCCCCCCTTTTTTTTTTACTAATAGCGCCGAAATGTACATGTCCAAGTCCCTGAATTTTTAAATAAGCGTTTGGAACTAATTTAACAGTCAGCAGCCACTTATTACTGATATGCGTTCTTACTTCCCACAAAGCACATGTTGTTACTTAGGGATCAATTCCTTTTTAGTAGGGGCGCTGAAAATGTCACACCCATGAGCTTGACATTTTTAACCCCTTTGATCCCAAAACACTTTCAATGATTGGAATATAAATGTTTCAAAATTGATATTAACCCCTTTATGCACAAATTATTTTTCATTAAAAATGGTGTTTCTTATATATCCCTACTTATTCACACATAAGACACAAAATAGTATGATTATTGGTTCTCTCAAATCATTTACGCCGTAAATAATGCATGTTCCATTTTGGGAACAGTGGGAGTAAATGGGTTAATGAAGCGATTGCTATTGTGTTAACAATCAACTGTTATACTTTTATGCGGTCTTACCTGCCATAGAGCACACGTATCTACTGCCTTGACTTTTTATATGAAGTCTTCGTAATTGTGTACATAGTAATAATTTGCGCTCCTACCTTCACATGCACCTCTTGTGGTTACATATGAGTCAACGCGCTTTCAGCAGTTCATTCAACTATACAAGATCATTGGTGTGACATATTTATGTAAAGCGCTTACAGTTGTGTTTATAATCAGTTAATAGCCCTGTATAGTACAGATGTGCGGTCTTACCTGCCATAGAGCATTATGTATCTATTGTTGTTATTTAAAATCTACCCCTATTGGAATATTACCCCCTCTATAAACATGCCCATCTCGAATTTTTTTAATATAAAGGATTTAGTTACTGAGTTAACAATCTACCGTTACATAGTGTTGATATGCGGTGTTACCTACCACATAGCACATAGCGCATACGATTTTTTTAAATATTTATTGAATAATTTCCCTGAGGGCTACATTCACATTCACATGTACTGTATTTTACATTCACAAATTTGAAAATAATCATTGTACTGGATGAAATAAATAATTTGAAACAGACAATAAATTATGGTACTTTACATAAGGTCAACACCTGTGGAGTAGCGGTTAGCGCGTGTGGCCACGAAACCAGGTTGCCTGCGTTCGAATCCCGGTCGGGGAAAGTGAACTGGTTGAGGTTTTTTTTCCGGGTTTTTCCCTCAACCCAATAGGAGCAAATGCTGTGTAACCGGACACTTTTCACCTGCATTGTCACCTTCATCTCATTCAGACATTAAGAAACCTGAGATGTTGATAACCTACTAAAAATATATGACATAAGTCCGTAGTTCTACTCATGATAGTGCATCTATGACATGCTTTTACATTGCCACAAATCTTGTATCGCCGTCTTTGTTGTTGAGCTTTGGTGCCCACAGTGATCCTTCCTCCGGTGTTCCTTGATGGTATCGAAGGAACGAACTCGTCTTCCACTCTTTGCAGAAGTGTCAAATTTTAGGCTTACGTTATTTCGTGGCCGAAGGCGAGTGCATCCAAAGACTTTCCATATGATCGACTGACTGAGAAGCCAAGCATTGTTCATGCACACGTCTAATAACCACGAAAGTAATGGTATGTCCCATTTGTTCCACGTAGATCAGAAGTGTGTCCTCTCATATTACAATTATATTTACGGAAAATATGAGGCTTACGAACTTTGATTTCCTCTTCTTGTAAAGGGGCTACTTCATGTTCGTTAGATGTGATGCTCACCTTGATTTCTTTCTCGCTTTATTCTAAGTGTCGGTGGTGGTGAATTCTCAATTTCATTGCTGATAAGATCTGAATCTTTTCTAATATCGGTGCCCACTTCCTCATTATAAGGCTGAACAATGTCTGGTATACTTCGCACGAAAACATGACGACCTTCCCTCATCCCCTTCACCAGTTAACTGCAGGCACGCGCAAGGGATAAACCCTTAGCCGGGTTGCCAATTCTTGAAGTCATTGTGATTTGCGAACGTTTTTCAAACTGTGTTCCGTGAAACCGCGATTTTCAGAAAGACTATATTATCTTTGTAAACATATCTTAATTTTTAATCACTGAAACAAAATTGGTATAAAAATGAACAAACTTATTTTAAAAACACTTTATATTTATATTTTCACTAACATATTTTGTCTAAATAAACAAAAAAAAATGCAGACTTCTATAATAAGTGTTAAATTGTCATGTTATTGAAGTTCCAGAATTTTATACTTAATTAAGAATGTTGCGCTGGTAAAATTTTCTGAAACTGTGATCATTGAATAGTTATAGAATTTATAGTACAAATGAGTAAAGTTAGATTTTATCAGCTTCGCCTTGGGTGATAATTTCCACGAACGTATAAAATCTGTTTACTCTAGTATGCTATACAATATTTTATTCATTACTGGTATGTAAATTTAATTTTAAATTGTAGGGCTTTTCTTTGTACTGTGTTGTTGGCGAAGAAGTTCATATATATTCATTTTACTATTGCTAATATGTTGGTTGTCATGTAGAGTGATTTAAAAACATTTAATTCACTGCTGTAAGTTAGAAAACTTTTAAGCACTACTGTGAATAATGTCATTATTTAGGTTGCTAAGGACGGTGTTGCTGTTGGCGATATCTCTTTCGCGTACTGTTCACATTCTGTTCGGCGAAGTAAATCACGTATAAAATCGTCTATCTTACCGAATTCTGTTTTAATTTGTTTATTTTCTCTTTAGTTGGTGAACCGTAATTCTTAATTTCTATGCCCATATATCCAACTCCGCCGGTTGCGTCCGATGTTAAGTGATTAAGATTTATACTTATTAAACTGCCTGAACTTTCGATTACTTTATGGATAGAATTTCTAACGTTAGGCACAATTTTAACACTTTGTTTTCTTAGCTACGCCCCTCTGCAAATAAGATATTCTGTTCTTCGACGGTGTTATTTGTTCTTGTCGTGATGGTCCTGGATCTTCAGGTGTATCAGGAGGCCTGGCTGCGGATCATCGGCTCCAACACTCATTAATCATGGCCGGAATAAATTAGACATATTGAAGCGCATAAAGGTATAAAACAACACGTCGACAAAGACACTGAGAATGGGTGAAACCCAACAGGTAGAGGCAATGACTACTAGATTCGGCAATGCTGGGCTCTATTGTATTTCTGCCACGCGGCTAGGGTTTGAGTAGAGGATGGGGGTTTATGAGGGATTACCAATTCCAAGAAGAGAGGCCGTCATGTTTCCGAGCCAAGTATAGCTCTGTCAGTTACTTTGCTGCGGCTTGTAGTTTCGCTCGGTCGGAGTCCTTGCTATCTTCATCTTCAGAATCTGCATCCGCTATCCTCAGGCAGAACAATGAATATATCTGCCCCGTATTTTGGGGTTTCGGAAGAATCAGATCCCTCCAACTATTCTAAAATTTATAGTACTGTCAGAGCAGTGAGTCTGAAAAGAGGGAATACTTATGATTATGGAAACTATTATGGAGGACCTCAGTTTTCAGGTGGGGCCAATAGAGAACTCTCATGAAGATAATAAAAAGACAAAACGGGGTCTTTCTGATTGTTATTCACACCCGGCTCTCATATGTGCCGCTAGTGCCGAAAATTATGAACAACTTAGTTCGTCAAAGACTATCCAGAGTGCATCCCAAGCGGTGAGATATAACATTACACAAATAAAACAATGTTGTAAACGAAAGCGGTAATAAGCCTAAGATATTCTGAGAAATGTTATCTGATTTATCATTCCCAAAAGCACTCGTAATTATTACACAAACATCTATTGAGGTAGTTGTTCGTGAAAACATCACTCAGAGAAAAATAATAACAAAAAACGAAATGATTTCATAATGAAAAGCAATGTGAAAGGTAATCCTCGAATAAGTGCTTAGTGGGTAGTTATCGACTCACACTAAATTCTAAGCCCTACTGTACAGCAAATAGCGTAAATATTGAAAAACACATACAAGATACATATTCTCCTGAATCTTCTCGGCAGGAATCACTGATTGTGAATAAAATTCAGAGACTGAACAGACATTTTACTCCCTTTTTATTCTCCGAGGCAGTCGGTAGTTGCGTCGTATTTATTCGGCAAGTTCCCGCTCAATAATGACGTGGTCTGTTGGATTCCCGCGTGTTCCACAAGTGCATTGTACCTTTGTGCATCTAAGAAAAGTAAACACGTAGTGTTGCCTAGAATAATTCGCGTGCAAAATAATTTTAATCAATGGGTCGAAAACGACCCACCTGGGCTTAAATGGGTTAATGAACTATCGAACCGAACATGCCTTACTCAAGGAATACCAATCCGGGTTCAGAAATAACATAGTACCACTACAGCACTACTGAATGTGAATGAGAATGTACGTGAAGCCACGGATGAACGTAAATTAATATTACTGACTTTACTTGACATCAGTAAGGCAGTTGACACAGACCTTCTACTATGTAAATTAAGACTTCTGAATCTTTCTGAAAATTCTGTTACTTGGTTGGAATCCTACCTTCGCGAGCGTCAACAATATGTCATTGCATGCGATTATTCTTCAAAATGGTATGTCCTAAAGTCTGGAATTCAACAAGTATCAGATCTCGGACCTTTAATCTTCATGATCTATATAAATGTCGTGACTAATATGATAAAACACAGCAGATACCATATGTATGCTGACGATTTGCAAATTTATTTGCATTTCCACCCTGACGAGAACAGTGGCGGTGCAAACAAATAAAGAGAAGTCTTGAGTTCGATTTCACCGTGGGCACAGAAATTTGAATTAAGATTAAATCCAGAGAAATCGCAAGCAATCGTAATGGGACATAATCGTCTACGAAGCACTCTTGATAGCAGTACTATACCACATATAATATTGAATGGGATTATTATTGTTAAATACTGTGAAACGATTAAAACTCTTGGTATTTTTATGGATAGCGATCTATTTAGAACACTCAAGTAACACATATTAGCAAGAAAATATTTTCTCATCTTCCACTCCTTGTTACGCATGAAAGAATTTCTGCCACTTCGTCTAAGAAAGAATCTTATTCAGCGGCCTGTAATGCCCCATTTTGATTATTGCGTTTCCTTGTTAACCAATGTAAGTTCACTCTTAGCTGAGAGACTACAACGTGTTCATAATGGGTGCATACGATTCATCTGCAATACTCGTAAATTTGACCATATAACACCTTCCCTCGAGTGACTTTCGTGGGTGCGTCTGAACAATACATTCACTGTCTCTTCTGTTTAGACTCATGCATTATTCTACACCGAATTATCTGTTATCACGCTTTCAATTTCTTACAACACTTCGAAACCGACATCAAGCACTTCTTTCTATCCCTCTTCATAGAACGTCTTTATACTCATCATCCTATACTTTAGAAATATCTCGCCTCTGGTATTCATTACCTAATGACATCAGGGACTGCCGGAATTTATTACAATTCAAAATTAAATTGGAACATTTTGTCTTAGTTAATGTTTTAAGTTATTTCTAAAAGTATTGATTTGTTCTTTTTTTTTTCCTTTTTTTCATTTTTTCAAAATCTAGATTAAAATTGGAAGTTCCTTTTTTAGGTTAGTTAATTAGTTATTATGCAATTAATTATTCCTTTAAAGATTATGTGACTGCAAACTGTGTAAATATTTGTGCGACTTTACTTTGTTTATAGTATTTCCATTCTTTCTGCTTATTTCTTGTGTAGCATCACTTTCTATATGGTGTATTTTTTTTCTGTTTATTCCTATTATTATTTTTGTATTCCTGGTGTTGTGGAAGAGAAGGCGTGATGGAAATAAATAAGAATTAACCAGTTTTCAGAAGGGGCCCTCAATGTTACATGTCCAAGACCTTGTTTTCCTTATTTGAAGCGTATTCAATTGTGTTAATTATCTGCTCGTACATAGTTCAGATATACGGTCTCACCTACCATAGAGCACATGCATCTCTTGTTACGTAAGAGTGAACCCCTCTTTTAGTAGTGACCCTCAAGATTACATTACCATGACCTTGACATTTATATATGAAGCGTTTGCATTTTGTTTTAACAATCAACTGGTAGACCTACATAGTATTGATATGCGGTATTACCTCCCATAGAGCACATGCATTTCTTGTTGTAACTTAAAATCCATTTCTTTTTAGCAGTAGCCCTCAAATGTGCATGTCCACGTCCTTGACGTTTTTATATCAAACGTCAGGAACTGAGTTAAGTCAAGTAGTACATAGCTCTGATATGCGGTCTTACTTATGACAGAGCACATAAGTTATTGTTACTTATGATTCACTCCCTTGTTAGAAGTGACCCTCTTAATTACATGTCCATGACATTGACATATTATAAGCATGTCTTGTTGTTACATAATTTCAACCCATTTTTAGTAGTTGCATTCGAATGTACACAAATTTGTCCTTGACGCTTTTGTATCAAGCGTTTGAAACCGAGTTAATAGTCAGATGGTATATAGTACTGATTAGCTATCTTACTCATCACAGAGCACATGCTGTTACTGATGAGTCCATTCCTTTCCAGTGGTGGCCCTCAAGATTAAATATCCATGACATTAAGTGGCGGCTCGTGACGTAAAGAATGCGTGAAGCATTGTTAGATCGACTTCTAATTTCACAACAAAAATCATGTATAGGCCAATGTATATTAAATACTGGTATATTTTTAAAGTACGTGACTTTGATGATGATAATGATGATGAAAAAAAAATAATTATTATAATTATAATTATAATTATAATTTAATCATAAATTAACGTTAATAAATAGTTAATCATACCAATATTTTGAAGACAAGTTCAATGCTTAAGTTAATGGCAGCGATTTTATCAGTAATAACGTCGTGAAAGACAGATTTTTTATAATTTCGTACACAATTTTCTTCTGCATGGAAATATATTTGACTGACGAGAACCTTTGTTCTGGCATGGAACTAAGCAAGTACAGTAGTTTTTAATGCGATTCATGGAAGAAAATCTTCTTTCCGCTGATAAACTTGTTAATAAACAGCTCTAATTTTTTAAAGCACAATGATTGTATGATCAAATGTTATTCTTAATTTAAATTAAGCATAATAACTAATGTAATAACAACAGTGGAGAAAATAATTATAATGCACACACGGGGATCTTTATGTACACTAGCTCACAAAATCGCAGCAAATTTAATTTTGTGTACACACCATAACCAAGTTTCCAATTCCTCTTACATTATATATTCACATTTCTCAAGACTCGTGCTTGCTTCTTTAGCTAAACAGTTAACAAATTACAAACATATTCATTTAGTATATCTTTTCTACTGGCGAAATTAATTTTACACATTTAAATCTTTTCGGACTTTGATATTATTCTAATTGTAATTGTAAATTTAATATTAATTGTAATGTAATTTGTAATTGTAATTATAAATTTAATACTAATTGTAATTTTATTGTTCATATTATAGTTGCCATATCCTGGTAGAGGGGCAAAGAAGACTTGATGGCCTTATCTCTACCAGGTTAAATGAACAAATACTAAATACTACTAATACTAAATGTCTGTAATTTTCATTGTTAGAGTTGGCTACCCTGTTTAGTCTCTTTTTCGTTGATTGGCGGAACGCTGTGAATTCGTCTCCTCAACTATTTCACGTCTATCCAAAGCCACGATATTAATTGTTGTTGCGGGGCGAGGGGTGTAGGCTTGTTGCCATAGTAACCATAACTGAGTGAAACACTGACAGGAGAAAAATTGAGCTCACTTCACCGGCGTTGAATTTAAACGTATCGTAGTCTTGTTCCTATGTTAACCATAGCAAGCGAAATAGGAAGTCACAGTGCAAGAAGTGGATTCACCGGCGCTATGTTCTTCTTCAGCGCGGCGCGATTTTTGAACTTACATGAACATAAATATCATAAAATCAGTCGCGTGTGATGTATAATAAAAGTAAAATGAATTTTTCAATTTTTTGAATTGTTTGGTGAAGTTGTGCTTCACTTGGTTCACCTGAAAATCTGCCTCTGATGACCTTGAATTCTTATATAAAACGTTAGAACTGTGTTAACATTCAGCTGGTACATGATACTGTACGTGGTCTTACCTCCCACAGGACACATGAAACTTCTGTTTTTACTTAAGAGTGAATCCCTCTTTTAGTAGTGGCCGTCAAGATTGCATGCCTATAAAACTGAAATTTTTATGAAGTCTTTGCAATTGTGTTAAATATCAGCTGGTATACACTGTAGTACCGACATGCGGTCTTACTTGCCATATAGCACAAGCATCTATTGTTGTTACTTGAAAGTCAACCCCGTTTTCAGTAGCAGGCCTCAAATGTACATGTGGATGTCATTTTATAATAAGCGTTTGGAAATCAGTTAACAGTCAGCTGATACATAGCACTGATATGCGAGGTTAAATACTGCAGTGGACATGTTGCTACTTAGGAGTCACTTCCTTTTTAGTAGTGGCCCTCATAATTCCATGTCCATCACATTGATATTTTCTATATGAAGCGTTTGCAATCATTGTGTTATCAATCAGCTGGAACATAGCCACCATATGCGGTCTTACCTGCCATAGAGCACACGAATCTCTAGTTGTTGCTTAAGATTGAAGCCGATTCTACTATTGGCTCCTCAAGATTACATGTGCATGACGTTGACATATATTTATGTCTCCAATTGCTATTGTTAAAATGTTGATACTCTCTGAGTATTTTTTTTAATTATGTGCTGATGTGTTGAATATATGAACATATGATTTTGGTTTTAATTTCGCCTAACAGATGTGTCACCTGTAGGTGACACGGGGCATTTAATGTACACTAGACTTGATATGCAAAGTAAACTCGTATTATTTATTTTATTACATAAAATCAAGTATACAGAATTTTCTTTGTTGTTTATTTCTATTAGGTTATATTTCAGTACAAAAACAGAAATAATGTTAGTATTTTTATTTATTTCTAAGCATGAAAATTGTACCAACATTGAATATGTAACCATACATTACATTTCTTGCACATGATTCTAATTTGCAGGTGACACAGACAATATCTTCTTCGAGTGCAGTCAACTCTTGTGTGTTCTTCGACATCAAGATCTCTCTTTACTTCTACAGGTACTCGATCTTTCAATGGAGCATTCACCAAGTGACTTCTCTCTGATGGTTTACCATGTAGTTGGCAATATGTCAAAACAATAGCTCTGCGAAACTAACAGTATGTCGTATTATTTCCATTTCCACCCTCTTTCATAATTTGCCAGGCATTCTGGCATGCTGCATCAATACCAAACGCAAAAAGTGGAAACCACCACTTCTTTCCTCTAAGACCATCTCTCAAGTTATCAACATTTTCATCAAATCGGTCGACGCCACCTATGCATTTTTTGTACTTCTGAATCATGGAGGAGGAATCTACTTGTATTTTCAATCTTTTACCACCAACTGTCACCTGTTTGTATTGGTGTTATGCCGTGACATTTGGATGCTACTGTCACGACATTATTATCATGCCATTTTACTATGAAGATATGCTTATACGCTTTGAAAGACATCGCTCCACATTTTTCTTTCTTCAAGGCAGATGAGTTCATAAGTGGACATCTCTTGAGCCTGTTTTCATGCAATGTTCCTGTTCCTCCAGTCCCTCTTTCACTAAGTGCACTTAGGAGAATGTAACTCGTGAAAGAGTTGTCAAAATATAGATGGTAAGGTTTGAAATCTGGGGACAGACGAGATTCCAATACGTGTTGCACCTGACCACAGCTTATACCGAAATCGCAATGGCTTCCTGTGAATGTGTTGGTTAGCACTGTGCCTCCCATAATAAGGAACCATCGTCTCGTTTATAGAAACATGACTTGAAGCAACTTTATGGTAGTTATTTACAAAATTAGCAATAAGTTTGTAAAAATAAAGCCTCAATTTTGCAAACTTCTCTCCAGTTGGCAAATTTATATTGTCACACACATGCAAATATTGATGAATTTCAAAAAATCTATTTCTTCGAATGCTATTTGCAACCATCTCATTATGGGTATCAGATTTGACCTCCCAAAACATTCTCATATATTGAGGTGTCAAGTAGCCGGTCAATAGTAATATTGCAATATAAACATCTACTCCTTTCGAATTTAGATTTAGTGAATGATTTCTCTGTAATGTATACAAATTTGACATGTCTACAATTAGATCAATAATATCATCACTGAAAACCAATTCAAAGCATTGAACCGGTGTCAGGTTGTGAAATTCTTGCTTGTCCATGTTTTCATCACAATCACCTCTTCCAGATTTCAAGCAAAAATAATTTTCATTACCTGACCATTACCTTTGTGTGCTCTCTTGTTTATCCGTTCTTGATACTTCCTCAGATGACGACTGTTGTCCCAAATTACTTCTTACCGCAGAAACTTGTTCAGCTTCAAATATTCAAGTGACAGTTACATTCATGTTGATCTCAAAATACGGCCAGGTAAATGATTCATGTTGGTTTCCGTTTCGTCATCACTTTCTTCATCTGTTCTACCTCCATCTTCAGGTGGAAATAACACTATTTCCTCTATAGCATAGCCAGAAGCAGGTCTCTCATGATTAAACATCTCAATAATCTCATGTAGTTTCAAACTGGAACGGATAAATGTATTTTTGAAACATATTAGAAATGCATATTCTGTAATGCCCCGTGTCAGGTGACACCTTTAATTTCACTCAAAAATTAACGACATATAGTTATAAATTCACTGATTGTGCTAAAAAGAAATATCTAAGAAGATTTTGCATATCGAGAATTAATTACATTAACTTACCATTTCACATTACTTCTTTGCTTCGAAGATGCCGGTGGTGAGGAGACCTCTCTCCGTGATGCTTCCATTTCAAATAATGAGTAATATCGGTCAACAATCGACATTAAACGACAGTGTTGTTGGCTAAACTTGAAAACGAACGTTCCAACAAAGTTTATAATTCGAACGCTAAATTCTCATATCAATTCAAAGATTTTATGGGCCCATTTGAATTAACTGCAACTGTAGGTGACACGGGGAGATGACTGTTAAATCAATCGTGTTAACACTCATCTGGTAGGTCTACATAGTACTGAAATGCGGTCTCAACTGCCATAGAGCACAAGCATCTATTGTTGTTAGTTAAAATTCAACCCCCTATTTAGTAGTAGTCCTCAAATGTAGATGCCCATGTCCATGTCCATGAATTCTTTATATGAAGCGTTTGGAGCTCAGTTAACAATCAGCTGGCACATACTACTGATATACTGTCTTAACTCCCACAGTGGACATGTTATTACTTATTTTTTCAATCCCTTATTAGCCGTTGGCCCTCAAAATTCCATATCCATGAATTTGACATATTTATATGAAGCGTTTTTAATTGTGTGCATAGTATTGACATTCGATCTTACCAGGCTTAGAGCAGATGCATCTCTTGTTGTTACACAAATGTCAACCCGTTTGTAGTGGTGACTCTCAAGATTACATGCCCATGACCTTGAAATTCTTATATGTAGCTGTTGGCATTGTGTTAACAATCAGTTGGTATATCTGATATCCGGTCTTAACTGCCATAGAGCACATGTATCTATTGCTGTTACTTAAATGTCCACCCCTTTTCAGTAGTAGCTATCAAAAGTACATGTCGATGTTCTTGATATTTTGATATCAAAGGTTTGGAATTGAGATAAAAATTATCTGGTACATAGTACGTTATGCGATCCTACCTGTCACAGAGCACATGCATCTCATGTTGCTACTTACAAGTCAACCACTTTCAGTGGTGGGATTCAAAAGTATATGTACATTACCTAGTTATTTTCTTATTAATTGTATGCAAATGAGTTTACAATCAGCTGGTAGTCCTACATAATACATATATGCGATCGTAACTGCCATGGCGCACTTGCGTCTCTTATTGATCAATAAGAGTCAACCTGATTATAGTAGTGGCACTCAAATTTACATGTCCGTGGATGTCAACTTTTATATCAAGCATTAGTAATCTTGTTGACAATCAATCTGGTATAGGTACAGTACTGATATGTGGTCTTACCTTCCACAGAGCATATGTTGTAACTTAAGAGTCAATCAGTGTTTATAATTGGCCATCAATATTACATGTCCATGACCTCGACATATTTTTAATAAGCGTTTGCAATTCTGTTAACAATCAGCTGTTACTGCATTCCTCCGACGAGTTTTGCGCTGGGACCTGAGGTATTTTTGACATCGGTGCAGGGGGTTTGCAGGTAGATTCTTTTGTTGCTCCAGACAAGCCGAACCGAGCAGTATGGCAAGTAATCATCGTCCAAAAATATGCAGTCTTCAGTTTGTACTAGTGTGTGACTGTGTGCACGGGTTAGGTATTCTAATTACGAGTGAAATGGTGAATAAAACATGTGGAACAATTCACAGCGAAGCGCGTAATGTAATCGCGAGTGTAATTAAGATGTGTGAAAACGAAAAGAGGCTGAATACTGTGAATATTTCCCTGTCCCGTGAAACAGAACGAGCTGCCGCTTATACAGGCGTGCCTATGGCAGCTATTAGATATATAAGAAAAGAATTGTTAATTAAGAACGCGTCAGGCTCTCAATCATCAATAAAATCACCGGGAAACATCGGAGAACACAAGAAAGAACTTGGAAATAGATGATTTTGACCTATGTGTCATTCGTAGAATTGTGGACGAATTCTATACCGATAAAAGATAGTGCCCACATGCCCTATAATTAGGAAAAAATTGACTTCGGTGGGGGATTGAGGCACTCAGAAGGATTTTGTACAAAATAGGGTTGATGTGGTTTAAGTGCAATGCAAAGCGTGATATAGTAATAGAGAGACCGGACGTTATATTTGGCGCGATAATTATTTAAGGTCAATAGTAGATTTTCTCTTTAGCTGAAAACCGAATGGACTGTAATCTCACTTTTCACAAATGTTGGCAAGACCCTAGAATAACCGGCATATGTGCAGATGGAAATGCTCCTAACCGTCTGATTATGGACCATGTGGCATCACGGTCAGGCTTTTTAAATAATGCCTCGGTGGTGTGTAAAGCAGGTACAGTACCACTGTTGGGGATTATCATAGCCAGATGAACAGTGGAAATATCAAGAAATAAGTTCGCGAAAACATACTTACGTTGCACCCGCCTGACTCTGTCGTCGCCCTAGATAATGCGCAATATCATAATGTTCAAGTGGATAAACCTCAAACTAAAAATACTGTAAAGTCAAATATGTTGTCATAGTTAGAGTGACAGGATGTTGTGTGCAACATAAGTATTCGGAATTACGAATTCTATGAGCGAGTTGTAATAAATAATCCGAGACACAAGAATTCCAAATCAACGAAATTCTGAAATCTCATGGACATAAAACTCTTCTTCGATTAACACTATATAATTACTGTGAT